>NW_021176609.1:0-2779 GCF_002162155.2 Triticum dicoccoides
TTTTTTTCAATAAAGTGCCAAGTAAAGCCTTTAGGATAGTGTGGATGATAGTTGACTTGATTCTGTGCAAAAACAAAAACTTTTGCGCTCAGTCCAGGAAATTTGAAAAATCACTAGAATGTTCTTTTGATCTGAAATTTTTACACAAGATTGATATAAAAATTTCCTAGATTTTCCAAAATTTTCAGAATTTTTGGAGTTACATAAGTATGGAAAGTTTCCAGATTACTACAGACTATTCTGTTTTTGACAGATTCTGTTTTCTTTGTGTTGTTTGCTTACTTTGATGAATCTATGAGTAGTATCGAAGGGTATGAACCATTGAGAAGTTGGAATACATCATATATAACACCAATATGAATTTAGAATGAGTTGACAACAGTACCTAAGTGGTGATTTTATTTTCTTATACTAACGTAGCTTACGAGTTTTCTGTTTAGTTTTGTGTTGTGAAGTTTCCAAGTTTTGGGTAAAGATTCGATGGACTATGGAATAAGGAGTGGCAAGAGCCTAAGCTTGGGGATACCCAAGGGACCCCAAGGTAATATTCAAGGACAACCAAGAGCCTAAGCTTGGGGATGCCTCAGAAGGCATCCCCTCTTTCGTCTTCGTTCATCGATAACTTTACTTGGAGCTATATTTTTATTCACCACATGATATGTGTTTTGCTTGAAACGTCATTTTATTTTATTTTGATTTGCTTGAAGTTTGAAATGCTTAAATGTTAGAGAGTCTTCACATAGTTACAGAACTATTCGACTACTCATTGATCTTCACTTATATCTTTTGGAGTAGTTTGTCATTTGCTCTAGTGCTTCACTTATATCTTTCTAGAGCACGTTGGTGGTTTTATTTTGAAGAAATTGATGAACTATCATGCTTCACTTATATTATTTTGAGAGTCTTAAACAGACTTGTAATTTTCTTTGTTTATGAATTTAGTCCTAATATGATGGGCATCCAAGAGGGATATACTAAAAACTTTCATATAAAGTGCATTGAATACTATGAGAAGTTTGATTCGTTATGATTGTTTTGAGATATGAAGATGATGATATTAGAGTCATGCTAGTGGAGTAATTGTGAATTTGAGAAATACTTGTGTTGAGGTTTGTGATTCTGTAGCATGCACGTATGGTGAACCATTATGTAACGAAGTTGGAGCATGAGGTATTTTTTACTTCTCTTCCTTATTATGAGTGGCGGTCGGGGACGAGCGATGGTCTTTTCCTACCAATCTATCCCCCTAGGAGCATGCGCTTACTACTTTGTTTCCATAACTAATAGATTTTTGTAATAAGAATGTGAGTTCTTTATGACTAATGTTGAGTCCATGGATTATACGCACTCTCACCCTTCCACCATTGCTAGCCTCTCTAGTACCGCACAACTTTCACCAGTACCATACACCCACCATATACCTTCCTCAAAACAGCCACCATACCTACCTATTATGGCATTTCCATAGCCATTCCGAGATATATTTCCATGCAACTTTTCACCATTCCATTTATTATGACACGCTTCATCATTGTCATATTGCTTTGCATGATCATGTAGTTGACATTGTATTTGTGGCAAAGCCACCTTTCATAATTCTTTCATACATGTCACTCTTGATTCATTTCACATCTCGGTACACCACTGGAGGCATTCACATAGAGTCATTATTTGTTCTAGGTATTGAGTTGTAATTTTTCAAGTTGTAAGTAAATAGAAGTGTGATGATCATCATTATTAGAGCATTGTCCCATGTGAGGAAATAAAAAGAAGGAGGCCAAATAAAAAAAGGAAAGTCCCAAAAAAAAGAGAGGCCAAAGAAGCCAAACAAAAAATGAGAGAAAAAGAGAGAAGGGGCAATGTTACTATCCTTTTCCACACTTGTGCTTCAAAGTAGCACCATGATCTTCATGATAGAGAGTCTCCTATTCTGTCACTTTCATATACTAGTGGGAATTTTTCATTATAGAAATTGGCTTGTATATTTCAATGATGGGCTTCCTCAAATGCCCTAGTTCTTCATGAGCAAGCAAGTTGGATGCACACCCACTTAGTTTTCTTTTTGAGCTTTCATATACTTATAGCTCTAGTGCATCCGTTGCATGGCAATCCCTACTCACTCACATTGATATCTATTGATGGGCATCTCCATAGCCCGTTGATACGCCTAGTTGATGTGAGACTATCTCCTTCTTTTTGTATTCTCCACAACCACCATATCCTGTTCCACCTATAGTGCTATGTCCATGGCTCACACTCATGTATTGCATGAAAGTTGAAAAGGTTTGAGAACATCAAAAGTATGAAACAATTGCTTGACTTGTCATCGGGGTTGTGCATGATATGAATATTTTGTGTGATGAAGATGGAGCATAGCTAGACTATGTGATTTTGTAGGGATAGCTTGCTTTGGCCATGTTATTTTGAGAAGACATGATTGCTTTATTAGTATGCTTGAAGTATTATTGTTTTTTGTCAATATTAAACTTTTGTTTTGAATCTTATGGATCTGAACATTCTTGCCACAATAAAGAAAATTACATGGATAAATATGTTAGGTAGCATTCCACATCAGAAATTCTGTTTTTATCATTTACATATTCGAGGACGAGCAGGAATTAAGCTTGGGGATGCTTGATACATCTCCAATATATCTATAATTTTTGATTGTTTGATGCCATTATATTATCCATCTTGGATGTTTTATATGCTATTTTATACGATTTTTGGAACTAACCTATTAACCTAGAGCCCAGTGCCAGTTTCTGGTTTTTCCTTG
>NW_021176610.1:0-2332 GCF_002162155.2 Triticum dicoccoides
GTCCGCGGGATCTTACATCAAGATCCGTGCAAAACTTTCTTTTCAGATTTTCACTTTTCTCTCTTAAATCTCAGTCCAGTGAGACATATAGCACGTCGCAGAACAGGTGCTCGGGCGCCATTAATGGAGACGTTGGGAGGGAGGTGCGCGGAGGGTAGCGGTCAAAGGGCTCTCCTCCCGATGAGCACACGCATGGGTCTGATCGCACATCTCTCGTACTCAAATAGCTACCCCGCATGGTACCTCATAGCCAATAAAAAAAGGGACGCGTGGTCGCACGTAATTGATAAGTGGAACACCCACAGTTTCAATAATACTTGTGTTTCCGATTTGTAATGTGACAGCACTTGTTCCAAAATGACTTTGTTGATTGTTAATGTGCGCGCCTTCGCCGATCTGACAGAAAAATTACCACAATATGTTGGTGCCATGTCATGAGACCATGCCAAGTTTCATGATTTTCAGGCGTGTTTTGTAATTACAGGAATTAAAAAACCAATTTTCTCAATCTTGTCAGCCGAGCCACGATGCCCAGATATTTGAATTTCACTCCCATTCTTGCATGGGGCCTAGAAATTCACCCAAGGACACACATGTGGTTTTTTAAACAACTTTGGTGCACTGGAGCATGTGCTTGTAGTTCAAATTTGAATTATGCACATTAAATCCCCAGCAACTCAATTAATGTATAAAAAGGCCAAACGAACCCGGAATAATTCCAAAATTTAGCACGGTACTTCTATTTGGTCTAATCTGGCTATGTAAAAAAATTAAGGCGGGAGAAGGCAGTGTACGTATGTCGTTTCGCACACGAAGGTGACACGTTCCCTCTAGAAACCACGAGCCTACTTTAGGGAAGCTTCGGTTTGCAAGAAGCTTACACCAAAGCTTGTCCCAATTCGGCCAAAAAAATTACCGCAACATGGTCGTGCCATGTCATGACACCATGCCAAGTTTCATAATATACAGGCGTGTTTTGGAATTACCGGAATTAAAAAACCAAGTTTCTGAATCTTTCCGGCCGAATCACAACGCCCAGATGTTTGAATTTCACTCACATCTCTTGCATGGGACCTAGAAATTCATCCAAGGACACACATATGATTTTTCGAACAACTTTGGTGCACTGGAGCATGTGCTTGTAGTTCAAAATTGAATTATGCACATTAAATGCCCAAGAAACTCAATTAATGTATAAAAAGGCGAAACGAGTCCGGAATAATTCCAAAATTTAGCACGGTACTTCTATTTGGTCTAATCTGGTTGTGTAAAAAAAATAAGGTGGGAGAAGGAAGTGTATGTATGTCATTTCGCACACGGGGGTGACACGTTCCCTTTGGGAACCACGAGCCTTCTTGAGGGAAGCTCCGGTTTGCAAAAAGCTTACACCAAAGCTTGTCCCAATTCGGCCAAAAAAAATACAGCAGCATGTTGGGGCCATGTCATGAGACCATGCCAAGTTTCATGATTTTCAGGCGTGTTTTGGAATTATAGGAATTAAAAAACCAAGTTTCTCAATCTTTCATCCCGAGCCACGACGTCCATATATTTGAATTTCACTCCCATCTCTTGCATGAGACCTAGAAATTTATCCAAGGACACAAATGTGATTTTTCAAACAACTTTGGTGCACTGGAGCCTGTGCTTGTAGTTCTAATTTTAAGTATGCACATTAAATACCCAGAAACTCAATTAATGTATAAAAACGGCCAAACGAAACCCGGAATAATTCCAAAATTTAGCACGGTACTTCTATTTGGTCTAATCTGGCTGTGTAAAAAAATTAAGGCGGGGCAAGGCAGTGTACGTATATCATTACGCACACGGAAGTGACACGCGAGCCTTCTTGAAGGAAGCTCCGGTTTGCAAGAAGCCTACACCAAAGCTTGTCCCAATTCGGCCAAAAAAATTACCGCAGCATGTTGGTGCCATGTCATGAGACCATGCCAAGTTTTATGATTTTCAGGCATGTTTTGGAATTACAGGAATTAAAAAACCAAGTTTCTCAACCTTTCGGCCGAGCCACGATGCCCAGATGTTTGAATTTCACTCCCATCTCTTGCATGAGACCTAGAAATTCACCCAAGGACACACATGTGATTTTTCAAACAACTTTGGTGCACTGGAGAATGTGCTTGTAGTTCAAATTTGAATTATACACATTAAATGCGCAGAAACTCAATTAATGTATAAAAAAAAGGCCAAACGGACACGGAATAATTCCAAAATTTAGCATGATACTTCTATTAGGTCTAATCTACCTGTGTAAAAAAATTAAGGCGGGAGAAGGCAGTGTACGTATGTCGTTTCGCACACGGAGGTGACACGTTCT
>NW_021176611.1:0-1050 GCF_002162155.2 Triticum dicoccoides
GAAGCGAGTTCCATAGTTGTCGAACCCCAAGGTGCGCTTACATGTCGGGCATCAACACTAGCAGTTTTGGCCGGTTCTGGCCGTTTCGTGGACTATTACTTACAATTTTGGGGTCCCGGAATGATTTCCACGATTAACGAACCCTGCGTGCGTTTATGTGTCGGTCATCAACACTCGCAGTTGTGACCGATTTTGGTCCATTTCGTGCACTATTACTCAACATTTTGGGGGTCCCAGAGCGATTTCCATGATTGACGATCCCGGGGTGCTTTTACGTGTCGTCCGTCGTCAACACTCATAGTTTTGGCCAATTCTGACCTGTTTCGTGGGCTATTACTCACCGTTTTGGGGTTCGAAGCGATTTCCATAGTTGTTGAACCCGAAGGTGCGCTTACGTGTCGGTCATCAACACTCGCAGTTTTGGCCGATTCTGGCCTGTTTCATAGACTATTACTCGCAATTTTGGAGTCCTGGAGTGATTACCATGATTAACAAATCCTGGGATGCGTTTACGTGTCGGTCATCAACACTCACAATTTTGGCCTATTCTGGTCCGTCTCATGCACTATTACTCACTGTTTTCGGGGGTCCGAGAGCGATTTCCACGTTTGATGATCCCGGGGTGCGTTTACGTGTCGTCCGTCGTCAACACTCATAGTTTTGGCCAATTCTGGCCTGTTTCATGGACTATTACTCACCATTTTTGGGGTCCCAAAGTGATTTCTATGGTTCTCGAACCCCAAGGTGTGCTTACTTGTTGGTCGTTAAGACTTGTTGTTTGTGTCGATTCTGGTCCGTTTCTTGGACTGTTACTCACCGTTTTGGGGGTCCCCAAGCGATTTTCATGGTTGTCGAACCCCAGGGTGTGCTTACGTGTTGGTTTTCAAGACTTGCCATTTGGACCAATTCTGGCCCGTTTTTTGGACTATTACTTAGTTTTGGGGTCCCGAAGTGATTTCCGGGATTGAAAAATCTCGGGGTGCATTTACGTGCCAGTCATCAACACTCACAATTTTGGCCGATTCTGGTCCGTTTCGTGCACTATTACTC
>NW_021176612.1:0-2309 GCF_002162155.2 Triticum dicoccoides
GAACCGCGGGGCAGGCCTCCAGTGACGTCCCGAGCTTAGCTGGATCCCTCCTTGCGCTTCACAGAGGCGTGGCGACGGGATGACCCGCTACCACCTTCGAAGCGAGCGCGGCGGCTGGTCGTAGACACCGCTGCTGGAGCTTCCGCCAAGAGAAGAGCCACCTGTGGGGACCACGACTCATAAGTCGAGATCACCGAATGCACGTGTACAGTCATCCCAGAGATCAATGCTCACTGAACACACAGAAGCTCAATAACAAGAGTCTTACATCCATACATACCGTCTTACACAAATTATGACCATTATGGTCAAGTCTTACATAGATAAAGCCACAAGGGCTGAACACCAAATAAACTTAAGCAGCAGAAATTCTTCATCGGTAAGTAGAACCCATGCAGTCTACCTTAACCCTACAGGCATTCTGACTGGGAAATGTCCTAGTTCGCATGTTCGTCTCCAAAGAACTCTTCTTCGAACTCCTGTTCTTCCATGCCTAGCCAATTAAATAACCAGTGGCAAGCCAATGAGTACTTTGAATGTACTCGCAAGCAACCCACGATTGGAACAGGGCAGAATGATGCAATGATATAGCACTAAGTAGGGATTTTGCAGAAAGCTAGTTTTGAGTGCAATGACATGATCTATCAACATGTAAAGTATGCATCATGAGAGTACAGACATCCGTATGAACAAGTTACAGATATCAACATAAGCAGAGTTGGACACCAATCCAACTTGATCATCATGTCAAGTCATCTGACTTAACCCATTTAGCTCCATCAACACACACACACACACACACGTGGTTTGTAAAATTCTGGACGTAGTTTAAGCAGCACCGCCCAACTTTCATTGACCGTGGACACGGCTATTCGAATAGTTTTACACTCTGCAGAGGTTGCACACTTTACCCACAAGATCCGGGGAACTTCCGTGTCATCCACGACCTGCGGTACCTCAAGTACCCGAGGTAAGCACCCGATCACTATCTTTCCCTAGATGACACTAACAAGGAGTCCACTCGTTGTTCCATATCCTCACGATGTACATCATACGAGACTCACTCGAGATTGTAACATCCAAGAGGGGACACAACGGTGTATCCGGTGCCCTGTGAAAACAGTCATGGCCGCCCTACCTGGCACGACCCCGTCCCAAGAGAGAGCGGAAATCTCCCACGTCACTAGTAATGCGGGCTCCAAGCTAGTATCGGCCTAGGTAATCAATAATGCCCTTTCCCATACAAGGGTAGAGTGGTTGCGCATGTAAGGTTGGGACAGTCAACAAATCTTAAATCTAATCCATTTTTGAAAACAACACACACACTTGCCTCGGTACACCACTTTGTCATCAAGTGGTTACCCATCTCATTATCTCCCTCGGGCATAAGTGGAACCTGACGGGTTTTCGAAAAGTCTTTTGAAAATACTTTGTCTCCGTCACCATGCATATTCCCGTCCCTTTTTGCGTAGCAACTACTTTAGCATCCTATATACTCCCACCGGCATAACCCTCATAAGAAGGCAGGGTCATGCATAATGCAAGTATCAATGGGGAAGTAACGGTGGCAAACCACCCCATGTGGTTACCACAGTATCATGTCTCTGATGCAAGCAATAAAAGGGCTATATGACATGCATAAAAAGGGTTTCATAGACATGGTCAGAAGGCTGCTTGCCTGGCTTAGCAAAGTCTTCTTTGGTCTTCAAGGTTTTCTGGTTCTACTCCTTCGTCGGCAACGCAATCTATCGTCGCAAAATAATAGCGAGAAAAAATAAGGCAATAATAAAACAGAAAAACCAAAATGCTCAGAAAAATGTCAACTCATTTTTGTTAAATACTAGGGTGAAAACTAAGAAGGGGAAAATTCCTAGTTTTGGATTTGGAGTCATGGAAACAGTGCTAGGAATTTTAAATGACAGGCATAAATGCTCAAATTCAAATTTGAACAGTAAAGAAAAGTTAGTTTGATAAGAGTGAAAACTGCACCAATAAATAGGTGGGATTATTACAAGAATTTAGGAGTTGGAATTATTGCATTTGGATTATTATTTAATCCTGTGGATTTTTTGGAAAAGTTACAGAAAAAGAAAAGGAAAAAGAACGATGTGCAACTGGGCCTATTCGGCCACAGTGCAGCAGGCCCAGGGAGAATCCAGCCCGCGCAAGGCTGCCACATCGAAGGCGTATTTGGGAAATATACCTCCAGCCGACGTAGCGAACCGGTGCGTGCGCGTGTGTTTTAAACCTGATGTGTGGGACCCGCATGTCATGACGAGAGACTGACGGACGGGCCCCACGGCTGTCGT
>NW_021176613.1:0-1295 GCF_002162155.2 Triticum dicoccoides
GGGTCCTTTCTCGAGGAAAGGTTTCTCTCGAAAGAGTTGAGTGGGAGGATGGTGGAGACTTGATTAGGTTAATGAACCATCTCTTCAACTAGTGTGTGGCAGGGCACAGGAAGTTGTTCCTGTGGCACCTACACCAATTGAAGTGGAAGCTTATGATATTGATCATGAAACTTCGGATCAAGTCACTACCAAACCTCGTAGGACGACAAGGACACGTACTACTTCGGAGTGGTAAGGTGATCCTGTCTTGAAGGTCATGTTGCTAGACAACAATGAACCTACGAGCTATGGAGAAGCGATGGTGGGCCCGGATTCCGATAAATGGCTCGAGGCCATAAAATCCGAGAACGGATCCATGGACTTTGGTGGACTTGCCCGATGATCGGCAAGCCATTAAGATAAATGGATCTTTAAGAAGAAGACGGACGTGGATGGTAATGTCACCGTCCATGAAGCACGACTTGTGGCGAAAAGTTTTTCACAAGTTCAAGGAGTTGACTACGATGAGATTTTCTCATCCGTAGCGATGCTCAAAGTCCGTCGGATTCATGTTAGCATTAGTTGTATTTATGAAATATGGCAGATGGATATCAAAACGAGTTTCCTTACCAGTTTTCGTGAGGAAAGGTTGTATGTGATACAATCAGAAAGGTTTTGTCGATCCTAAGGATGCTAAAAGGTATGCTAGCTCCAGCAATCCTTCTAAGGACTAGAGTGAGCATCTCGGAGTTGGAATGTATGCTTTGATGACGATCAAAGATTTTGGGTTTGTACAAAGTTTATGAGAAACTTGTATTTCCAAAGAAGTGAGTGGGAGCACTATAGAATTTCTGATGAGTATATGTTGTTGACATATTGTTGATCAGAAATGACGTAGAATTTCTGGAAAGCATATAGGGTTATTTTGAAAGTGTTTTTCATTGGAAAGCCTGGATTAAGCTACTTGAACATTGAGCATCAAGATCTATAAGGATAGATCAAAATGCTTAATAATACTTTCAAATGAGCACATAACTTAACATGATCTTGAAGGTGTTCAAGATGGATCAGTCAAAGAAGAAGTTCTTGTCTGAGTTGTAAGGTACGAAGTTAAGACTTAAAGCTCGACCACGGCAGAATAGAGAGAAAGGACGAAGGTCGTCCCCTATGCTTAAGACGTAGGCTCTTCAGTATGCTATGCTGTGTACCGCACCTGAAGTGTGCCTTGCCATGAGTCAGTCAAGGGGTACAAGAGTGATCCAAGAATGGCTCACAGGACAGCGGTCAAAGTTATCCTTAGTAACTAGTGGACTAAG
>NW_021176614.1:0-1708 GCF_002162155.2 Triticum dicoccoides
AAAAAAATCAAAAAATTGGGAAACCTTCGCATTGTGTCATCATATGTGGCCAAGTTCCTAGGAAAAATAACAAACTTGTAATACGACAATTATTTTAAAAAAGTGTTCTCAGAAAGAGCTATCATGTGTGGAGATCAATGGCTTTCAAGCCAAATGATCAATCTTATGGCCACATTCATGGCATAGTTTGTTCAAATGATCTCATATTGTGCACAAGGGTGCATATTGGAATGGCAAACAATGTTGCCTAAGTAAGTTTTCATTTTCGTTGGACGAAAAAACCATTTTCCATTTTTCGAGTGCCCGAAAGAAGGTTTTTTTGTGAAGGAACTACCCAATAATTGTTGCAAAATTGGACCAAATCATTTTTCTAAAATACTAGGCCATATTTAATGCACAATTGACCAAATGGTTGGGTGTAAAAAGTTTTGATCCACCTCTCATGAAAAAGACAAATTCCCACCGATTCAGCTGGAAGCAGGTCAAATTTGAACTGTAGCTGCCTCGTAGTTTGCTCTTTATTTTTTCCAAAAATCATTTCTAGGTACATAAGTATCTTTTTAATCAGAGAAACACCAACAAAATTCCATGATTCAACCACTAGCTAGGAACGGTCATTCCTGCCGTTTTGACCGCATTTTGAAACGGGCATAAAAAATTCAAAAAAAAACAAAAAATTGGGAAACCTTCAAATTGTGTCATCATATGTGGCCAAGTTCCTAGGAAAAATAACAAACTTGTAATACGGCAATTATTTTAAAAAAGTGTTCTCAGAAACGAGCTATCATGTGTGGAGATCAATGGCTTTCAAGCCAAATGATTAATCTTATGGCAACATTCATGGCATAGTTTGTTCAAATGATCTCATATTGTGCACAAGGGTGCATATTGGAATGGAAAACAATGTTGCCTAAGGAAGTTTTCATTTTCGTTGGACGAAAAAACCATTTTCCATTTTTCAAGTGCCCGAAAGGAGGTTTTTTTGTGAAGGAACTACCAAATAATTGTTGCAAAATTGGACCAAATCATTTTTATAAAATACTAGGCCATATTTAATGCACAATTTACCAAATGGTTGGGTGTAAAAGGTTTTGTTCCACCTCTGGTGAAAAAGACAAATTCCCACCGATTCAGTTGGAAGCAGGTCAAATTTGAACTGTAGCTGCCTCGTAGTTTGCTCTTTATTTTTTCCAAACAATCATTTCTAGGTACATAAGTATCTTTTTAATCAGAGAAACACCAACAAAATTCCAAGCTTCAACCACTAGCTAGGAACGGTCATTCCCGCCGTTTTGACCGCATTTTGAAACGGGCATAAAAAATTCAAAAAAATCAAAAAATTGGGAAACCTTCGCATTGTGTCATCATATGTGGCCAAGTTCCTAGGAAAAATAACAAACTTGTAATACGGCAATTATTTTAAAAAAGTGTTCTCAGAAACGAGCTATCATGTGTGGAGATCAATGGCTTTCAAGCCAAATGATCAATCTTATGGCCACATTCATGGCATAGTTTGTTCAAATGATCTCATATTGTGCACAAGGGTGCATATTGGAATGGCAAACAATGTTGCCTAAGGAAGTTTTCATTTTCGTTGGACGAAAAACCATTTTCCATTTTTTGAGTGCCCGAAAGGAGGTTTTTTTGTGAAGGAACTACCAAATAATTGTTGCAAAATTGGACCAAATCATTTTTCTAAAATACTAGG
>NW_021176615.1:0-1012 GCF_002162155.2 Triticum dicoccoides
AAAAAAAAAGAGCGAAAAAAAAATTCAGTGTGTGCTTTTCCCTTGTTTACGTGCCGCGCCGTGATTTTGTTGGTGTTCTAGGCTCGCGTCTCTAGCACAGTCTAGCCTAGGACCAGCACAGTACCGTCGTTGAGCGTTTATTCAACTTTGCATCTCTGAATTGATTATTGCTGACCCTTTTTGCTACCATACTATAAGCCTTCCCAGCTCCACATACATCTACGTCGTGTGTTTGACTCTCCCTGGTAATCGCTCTATCCAAGCTTTGAGAGTTTTTGACTACAACGGTTGTCGATCACCGCCTGCTGCTGGGTAAGAACTGGTAAGAATTTGAGATTTGCTTGACGGATTTGTGATACACCACCACCACTTGTTCGTAGTCTGTAGGATCATATTCTTGTGTGTTTCTATTGCTGCTAACCATGCCAGGATCACAAGCCGACGAGATTGACTGGGAGAATTTATCGAACAAGGAGCTTCATGATAAGTTTCAGCAAATGATGACTGAACAGGTGCAAGATGTGCTGAACAATTTTGAAGAGGCCATGGAGAAGATCACTAGCCTTGAGAAGACGTTCGAAACAAAGCTCGATAACAAGTTTAATGAATTGCTCGCGCGTCTTCCACCACCACCACCCGCTGCACCTAACGCACCTCTCCAACAACAACAACAACGACTACCTCCACGTCGTGAAGCAGACCTCCGCCGAGCAAGCCGTGTTCCTCTTGCGTTTGGCCAAACTGTTGGTGCTGCTGTTGATACTTCTGTGGCTCCTGCTGCTGATGCGGAGGAGGATGATTATGTGGGAGATTATGAGGATGAGGTTGATCAAAATCAACACTACGTGCAGCCACCTGTACCACCACCAGCAGGTCGACCTCAGGTATATATTCGTAATGGTAGGCCTGCACCACCACCTCAGGTACGAGATGATGTCCATATTCCTAAACTGAAATTGAATATTCCACCATTTGAGGGTAGATATGTTCCTGATATATATCTTACTTGGGA
>NW_021176616.1:0-777 GCF_002162155.2 Triticum dicoccoides
GGGCCAGTGCTCCTCTGAGTGTTGGTCCGAACTGGGCAGCCTGCGGGGCCACCTCGGGGAAACTTGAGGGTTGGTTCTACTCGTAGCTTGACCTATCTGAGTGTGCCCTGAGAAAGAGATATGTGCAGCTCCTATCGGGATTTGTCGGCACATTCGGGCGGTGTTGCTGGTTTAGTTTTACCCTGTCGAAATGTCTTGTTGTACCGGGATAGCGAGTCTGATCGGAGTGTCTTGGGTGGAGGTCTATTCCTTCGTTGACCGTGAGAGCTTGTCATGGGCTAAGTTGGGACACCCCTGCAGGGTATTATCTTTCGAAAGCCGTGCCCGCGGTTATGGGCAGATGGGAATTTGTTAACGTCCGGTTGTAGAAAACCCGAAGTTGACCTTAATTAAAATACATCAACCGTGTGTGTAACCGTGATGGTCTCTTTCCGGTGGAGTCCGGGAAGTGAACACGGTGTTGGAGTTATGCTTGACGTAGGTTGCTATAGGATCACTTCTTGATCATACTCTTATCGACCGTGCTTTGCCTTCTCTTCTCGCTCTCATTTGCGTATGTTAGCCACCATATATGCTAGTCGCTTGCTGCAGCTCCACCTCATTACTCCATCCTTCCTATAAGCTTAAATAGTCTTGATCTCGCGGGTGAGAGATTGCTGAGTCCCCGTGGCTCACAGATACTTCCAAAACCAGCTTGCAGGTGCCGTTGAGTCCGTGCAGATGACGCAACCAAGCTCAGGAGGAGCTCGAAGAAGATCTTGCCCTTTGTGTTGTTTC
>NW_021176617.1:0-1992 GCF_002162155.2 Triticum dicoccoides
AAAAAAATCAAAAAATTGGGAAACCTTCGCATTGTGTCATCATATGTGGCCAAGTTCCTAGGAAAAATAACAAACTTGTAATACGACAATTATTTTAAAAAAGTGTTCTCAGAAAGAGCTATCATGTGTGGAGATCAATGGCTTTCAAGCCAAATGATCAATCTTATGGCCACATTCATGGCATAGTTTGTTCAAATGATCTCATATTGTGCACAAGGGTGCATATTGGAATGGCAAACAATGTTGCCTAAGTAAGTTTTCATTTTCGTTGGACGAAAAAACCATTTTCCATTTTTCGAGTGCCCGAAAGAAGGTTTTTTTGTGAAGGAACTACCCAATAATTGTTGCAAAATTGGACCAAATCATTTTTCTAAAATACTAGGCCATATTTAATGCACAATTGACCAAATGGTTGGGTGTAAAAAGTTTTGATCCACCTCTCATGAAAAAGACAAATTCCCACCGATTCAGCTGGAAGCAGGTCAAATTTGAACTGTAGCTGCCTCGTAGTTTGCTCTTTATTTTTTCCAAAAATCATTTCAAGGTACATAAGTATCTTTTTAATCAGAGAAACACCAACAAAATTCCATGATTCAACCACTAGCTAGGAACGGTCATTCCTGCCGTTTTGACCGCATTTTGAAACGGGCATAAAAAATTCAAAAAAAAACATAAAATTGGGAAACCTTCAAATTGTGTCATCATATGTGACCAAGTTCCTAGGAAAAATAACAAACTTGTAATACGGCAATTATTTTAAAAAAGTGTTCTCAGAAACGAGCTATCATGTGTGGAGATCAATGGCTTTCAAGCCAAATGATTAATCTTATGGCAACATTCATGGCATAGTTTGTTCAAATGATCTCATATTGTGCACAAGGGTGCATATTGGAATGGAAAACAATGTTGCCTAAGGAAGTTTTCATTTTCGTTGGACGAAAAAACCATTTTCTATTTTTCAAGTGCCCGAAAGGAGGTTTTTTTGTGAAGGAACTACCAAATAATTGTTGCAAAATTGGACCAAATCATTTTTATAAAATACTAGGCCATATTTAATGCACAATTGACCAAATGGTTGGGTGTAAAAAGTTTTGATCCACCTCTCGTGAAAAAGACAAATTCCCGCCGATTCAGGTGGAAGCGGGTCAAATTTAAACTGTAGCTGCCACGTAGTTTACTCTTTATTTTTTCAAAAAATCATTTCTAGGTACATAATTATCTTTTTTATCAGAGAAACACCAACAAAATTCCAAGATTCAACCACTAGCTAGGAACGGTCATTCCCGCCGTTTTGACCGCATTTTGAAACGGGCATAAAAAATTCAAAAAAATCAAAAAATTGGGAAACCTTCGTATTGTGTCATCATATGTGGCCAAGTTCCTAGGAAAAATAACAAACTTGTAATACGGCAATTATTTTAAAAAAGTGTTCTCAGAAACGAGCTATCATGTGTGGAGATCAATGGCTTTCAAGCCAAATGATCAATCTTATGGCCACATTCATGGCATAGTTTGTTCAAATGATCTCATATTGTGCACAAGGGTGCATATTGGAATGGCAAACAATGTTGCCTAAGGAAGTTTTCATTTTCGTTGGACGAAAAACCATTTTCCATTTTTTGAGTGCCCGAAAGGAGGTTTTTTTGTGAAGGAACTACCAAATAATTGTTGCAAAATTGGACCAAATCATTTTTCTAAAATACTAGGCCATATTTAATGCACAATTGACCAAATGGTTGGGTGTAAAAAGTTTTGATCCACCTCTCGTGAAAAAGACAAATTCCCGCCGATTCAGGTGGAAGCGGGTCAAATTTAAACTGTAGCTGCCACGTAGTTTACTCTTTATTTTTTCAAAAAATCATTTCTAGGTACATAATTATCTTTTTTATCAGAGAAACACCAACAAAATTCCAAGATTCAACCACTAGCTAGGAACGGTCATTCCCGCCGTTTTGACCGCATTTTGAAACGGGCATAAAAAATTCAAAAAAA
>NW_021176618.1:0-1289 GCF_002162155.2 Triticum dicoccoides
GATTAACGAAAGCAGTAACATGCTACACTACTCTAATGCAAGCAGTATAGAGGAGAATAGGCGATATCTGGTGATCAAAGGGGGGGCTTGCCTGGTTGCTCTGGCAAGAGAGAGGGGTCGTCAACTCCGTAGTCGAACTGGGCAGCAGCAGCGTCGGTCTCGTAGTCTACCGGAGAGAAGAGGGGGAAGAAATAATGAATACAAAGCAAACAAAGCACCACAAAATATATCAAGGCAATACGCGGTGTTCGGTGTGCTCTAACGCGGTAGTAGGTGATACCGGTGAAGGGGGGAAAACATCCGGGAAAGTATTCCCGGGGTTCCGTGTTTTCGGGCAGAGGAACGGAGGGGGAAAGTTGCGAGTTTGATATGTTAGGGGTGTGTGGTGGACGAACGGGCTGCGTATCCGGAATCGTCTCGTCGTTCTGAGCAACTTTCGTGTTGAAAATATTTTAATCCGAGTTACGGATTAAAAGATATGATTTTCTAAAGATTTAATCATTTTCTGATTTTAATTATTTATTTAAATTCAACATTATCCAAAACAGTATTTGCTGACGTCAGCATGATGTCAGCATGACGTCAGCAGTTGACTTGGTCAACCTGACAGGTGAGTCCCACCTGTTAGGGATTGTTTAGCTAATTAACAATTAGGGTAACTATTTATTAGGTTAATTAATCTTGATTAGTTAAACTAAACAAGATTAGATAAGTTAATTAATTAGTTAATTAATTAGTTAATTAATTAATTAATTAATTTTATTATTAATTATTTATTTATTATATATATATATTTAATTCTTTTTTTTTATAATCGTTCTGGGGCTGGGGCCCCTTTGTCAGTGGCCCAGAGGGGCGATGCGGTTTACAGGCGCTAGCGGGCGCCGGGTCTCGGGCGTCGCCCGAGCGGGAGGGGAAGCGAGGCAAGGCCAGTGGCAAACGCCGGCGAGGAGCGTGGCGCAGGGAGCGGCCGAACAGGGAGGGGTAAGACGAAGGCCATGGCAGAGCTGGGCGGTCGTGGCGAGGCACCGGCCGTGGCCGCGAGCGGTGAAGGCGCGGGTCGCGGCAGAGGCAAGGCCACGGCGGGGCCGGGAAGCAGCGGGCGGGCGCTGGCTGCACGGGGTGTGGGCGAGGCACAGTCGTGACCCTGGGCCAGCATGCGGTAGGAGCCACGGTTCGGGGCAAGTGGCGCAGGCGGAGCACAGCCACGGTGGCCTCGGGCGCAGGAAGGTGGTGTGGAGCGGCGAGCACGACGAGCGTGGCACAGCCGGGTGGCCGCGGACGCGCAG
>NW_021176619.1:0-1295 GCF_002162155.2 Triticum dicoccoides
CGCCTCTCCCTCGCTTCTCTGACCGGCCCAGAGGATCCGCCTCGACCCCCTCTTCGTTCCATCCCGAGCCACGCCACCGCGGGAGCCCCACATCCCCGCAACGAGTCGTCTTTCCCGAGCATGGCCGCCAGACTCCATCGACGGATTCATCGTCGCCAAGCCGTCTCCGAGCAAGCCGAGCCCCTCTTCGTGATCGTTGTGAGCTCCGCCACCGTTTCCCCCTCTCCCCGCGCTCGTCCGTGTCCCCTAACCACCATGGCCATCGGAGCCGATAGCTCCTCACCGCCGGCCATGTCGCCACCGTGGCCACGGCCGCGCATGCTTGCACCCGAGCGCACCACTGCACTCAGTACATCCCCACGAGTCGAACGCGGCCACCCCCACGTCCTGTTGTGCAACCTAGCATGTTTTCCGCCGAGGCCCGAACTCCGGCCACCGCGGCCGTGCTCGCCGCTGTCGTTTCCGGCCTCCCCGAGCTCCACCTCCACCACCAAACGCCGTGGTTTGTCCCCAGCTACTCGTAGGACCAAACCACAGTCGATTTGGTCGACTGTGGGCAAAACCCGAGCCCCTCCGCCGCGTCTGTCGTCGCCGGCGTCAAGCCGCCGGCGAGTTGACCATGTTTTGACTGTGCACTGACGCGTGGGCCCAGGTTGACTTCCCCCCTGAGCCTATGACAGGTGGGGCCGGCCTGTTAATTAGTTTAGGATTAGTGTTAACTAATTTTAGTTAGTTTAGGTCACTGACATGTGGGCCTAGGCTCCACTGACAGTTAATTAGTACTAATTTAATCCTATTAGTTAGCTGAGTCACTGACAAACAGGGCCCACCAGTCAGGTTTGACTGGCTCTGGCGCCTTTGACTCGCTGACGTCACAGTGATGCAGTGCCGACGCAATTATTCTTTTTCTTGATTTATTTTTATATAGGAAATTCCAAAAAATACCAAAACTTCTAAAAATCATAGAAAATAACCATAGCTCCAAATCAAACAATTTATATATGAAAATGATCAGAAAAATTCAATCTATCCATATGTAATCGTTTCATGCATGACAAACCACTTTAACCTTGTTGTTTAGGTGAAACAAGCTAATACACTTTTTATGCATAAGAACTTTAACTTCCATTTGAATCTTTGGTTCAAATGCACCCATTTCAACTTGTTTCACATTGCATTAGGCAGGACACATCATTTTGCCATGTCATAGCATGCGTCATATTGTTGCATATTGTCATGTGTTGATTATCTTCTGTGTATCCTTCGTGCTAGGTTCTGCCTCCGAGGATATCTCT
>NW_021176620.1:0-1295 GCF_002162155.2 Triticum dicoccoides
CGCCTCTCCCTCGCTTCTCTGACCGGCCCAGAGGATCCGCCTCGACCCCCTCTTCGTTCCATCCCGAGCCACGCCACCGCGGGAGCCCCACATCCCCGCAACGAGTCGTCTTTCCCGAGCATGGCCGCCAGACTCCATCGACGGATTCATCGTCGCCAAGCCGTCTCCGAGCAAGCCGAGCCCCTCTTCGTGATCGTTGTGAGCTCCGCCACCGTTTCCCCCTCTCCCCGCGCTCGTCCGTGTCCCCTAACCACCATGGCCATCGGAGCCGATAGCTCCTCACCGCCGGCCATGTCGCCACCGTGGCCACGGCCGCGCATGCTTGCACCCGAGCGCACCACTGCACTCAGTACATCCCCACGAGTCGAACGCGGCCACCCCCACGTCCTGTTGTGCAACCTAGCATGTTTTCCGCCGAGGCCCGAACTCCGGCCACCGCGGCCGTGCTCGCCGCTGTCGTTTCCGGCCTCCCCGAGCTCCACCTCCACCACCAAACGCCGTGGTTTGTCCCCAGCTACTCGTAGGACCAAACCACAGTCGATTTGGTCGACTGTGGGCAAAACCCGAGCCCCTCCGCCGCGTCTGTCGTCGCCGGCGTCAAGCCGCCGGCGAGTTGACCATGTTTTGACTGTGCACTGACGCGTGGGCCCAGGTTGACTTCCCCCCTGAGCCTATGACAGGTGGGGCCGGCCTGTTAATTAGTTTAGGATTAGTGTTAACTAATTTTAGTTAGTTTAGGTCACTGACATGTGGGCCCAGGCTCCACTGACAGTTAATTAGTACTAATTTAATCCTATTAGTTAGCTGAGTCACTGACAGACAGGGCCCACCAGTCAGGTTTGACTGGCTCTGGCGCCTTTGACTCGCTGACGTCACAGTGATGCAGTGCCGACGCAATTATTCTTTTTCTTGATTTATTTTTATATAGGAAATTCCAAAAAATACCAAAACTTCTAAAAATCATAGAAAATAACCATAGCTCCAAATCAAACAATTTATATATGAAAATGATCAGAAAAATTCAATCTATCCATATGTAATCGTTTCATGCATGACAAACCACTTTAACCTTGTTGTTTAGGTGAAACAAGCTAATACACTTTTTATGCATAAGAACTTTAACTTCCATTTGAATCTTTGGTTCAAATGCACCCATTTCAACTTGTTTCACATTGCATTAGGCAGGACACATCATTTTGCCATGTCATAGCATGCGTCATATTGTTGCATATTGTCATGTGTTGATTATCTTCTGTGTATCCTTCGTGCTAGGTTCTGCCTCCGAGGATATCTCT
>NW_021176621.1:0-1014 GCF_002162155.2 Triticum dicoccoides
CCCCCTTCCTAGGTTTCAGTCGATGTGCAGGTTGGCTCCGGCATCTTCGGATCTTGACCTGGTGGCTTTGGGATCGCTCGGACTCAGGCCAGGCGAAATCCATGCTCGGCTTGCCGATGCTGGCAGCGACGACGCTCGCGGGTGTCGTTTTCCTTTCTGGAGGCGCTGCCAAGGCCTTTATCCGTGCCCCTCTACGAGCATCAGGGGAAACCCTAGGTCCGGTTCACCGGATCGGATGGCGGCGGCGTCACTACGTCGTTCCCCCTTCTTGAAGGCGTCATCTTGCTCGCTCGTGGTGTCCCCGGTGTTGGATTTGAAGATGTTTGACGTCATGCTGCTTCGGTCTGCTCCTCTAGTTTTAGGCTTGGTGGGTTTAGTTGTGTTCCTTACTCTGTTCGGGCTGAGCGCCCTGTCTCTCTATGCTCCGGGCACCATGTTCATGCCTCTTTGTGTTCATGTCATGAGTTGTACCCCTTGTTGTACTCATTCTTCTCTTTCTATCAATGAAAAGATACGCAATCTTTGCGTATTCGCAAAAAAATAAATGATGTCCACCTTCATGAGCAAATCGAAGATACCATCGTCTGGAAGCACGCGAACGATGGGATATACACGGCGGTCACCGCACACAAGGCTCAATTCTAGGCTTGAGTCCTTCCCCTTTTGACTGTATGGTTTGGAAGGCATGGGCACCTCCAGATGTTATATTCTTTGCGTGGTTGGCAATGCAAGATAGGATTTGGACAGCCAATCATTTATAGCAATGAGGTTGGCCAAATTGTGGCCTCCGCAAGCTTTGCAATAGGGAGCAAGAAACGGGTGCCCACATTTTCTTCAAGTGCTGCTTTACGATTCGGATATGGAAGTCTCTCATTGAGAGGCTTGGTCTCGCACACATGGATACATCCGAGTGGCACATGGATGAATCCTTCTACGAATGGTGGGACAAGAGAACTGACAATCGCAACCCCAATCGGCAAGCTTTGACTTCTCTCACCATGCTTGTCTCGTGGA
>NW_021176622.1:0-1116 GCF_002162155.2 Triticum dicoccoides
GCCACGTGCCTACCGCATCACAGCCCACCCCTACGGTCAGCGCTGCGCACGGCCTCCAGCATACTACAAACACCAGAAACTACTTGCAACTCCTGGACAGAGGACAAGGGTGATCAAGAAGCCGAGAGGGTCCATTGGTTTCGGGCCCAATGTGTGGTAGTAGCTGAATCATGGATCACAAACACAGAACTCAGTTCCTGAGGACGGCTGCAATGAGACAACCCACCATGTACTCCTACATGGCCTCTCACCGCTACCTTTACCAAATCGTATTCACACACTTAGCTCACACACAGTAGGACATATTCACACACCTCTGATTCATCCCCGATGAATCAGACCTGACTCAACTCTAAGCAGTAGCAGGCATGACAAACAAGCAAGAATGAGTAGGCACAACAGGGCTCAAACAACTCCTACTCATGCTAGTGGGTTTCATCTATTTACTGTGGCAATGACAGGTCATGCAAAGGATAAAGGGGTTCAGCTACCGCAGCAGGTAACAGATGAATCGTTGTTGTCCTAATGCAGTAAAAGAGAGCAGGAGCGAGAGAGTGGGATTTTATCGGAATGAACAAGGGGGTTTTGCTTGCCTGGCACTTCTGAAGATAACATTGAGTCTTCATCAGTGTCAACGATCACATCATCGGTATCACGTCTATCGGGAGGGGACAAATACCGGCAACACAGAAGGGAAGACAATCAATGCAATGCACAATATGATGCATGATCATGACATGGCAAGATGAATGTGTTTTGAGCTAATGCAACTAGCAACAGATTAAATGAAGTTGGTTTGAATACAAGATTCAAATTCAAACTCCATATGTGATTATTCAAATGCCATTTAATTGATTTGTGCTAAACAGCAGCTATAAGTTGTTCTAACATGCATGAAAATGGTACAGATGGATTCCTTGAATTTTTCTGATAATTTTTCATATATAAATTATTTAATTTGGAGTTACGGTTGAATTTCTATGATTTATTGAAGTTTAGGGCATTTTCTGAAATTCCTGAAATAATAATAAATCCAGAAATGATTATGGCGTCAGCACCACGTCACAGTGACGTCAGCAGGGTCAACTGGGCGCCCCAGGTCAAACCTGACGTGTG
>NW_021176623.1:0-10492 GCF_002162155.2 Triticum dicoccoides
TTCACCCGACTGATTCTTTTGTGTAGCGTCCGACAACTAGGCGCCACACTACACTGTGCAGCGCCTAACCGACAGGCGCTACACGTCTGACCAAAGTTGCACTTCAAACTACCTAAAAATTACTAAGTCAGTGTGCAACGCCTGAGAGCTAGACGCTACACTGTATAGTGTAGCGCCTAAGGCGTAGGCGTTGCACAATCAAGGGTTTGTCTCACTTAGACTATGTACCATGGAAGGAGGGGCCTATCAGGGATTAGCTAGCTACCCCATGTTCAAAATATCTGACTACTGTCTTTTTTTTTAGAAAAGGAGGATGACCCCCAGCCTCTGCATCTGAACGATGCATACGGCCATTTTATTAATTGTTTTCATACGACCTTACAAAGCCATACAACAGTAAGAATAAAGCCATCGTCTAAGCAACAACTATCGCTACATCTATCCAATTGATGAAGGGGCGCAGATAGTCTGGGCCTAATACCAAACAGACATCGCAGCCAAACCTAAACATCTAAGACTTGAGGTCCAAACCAGGACGCCTGCCGGGTATGGGGCACCTACCAGTCCGGCGCACTCCTCAACCAGGACGCCTACCGGGTATGAGGCCGCCGCAACCACCTGCCACCAATCCATCTTCAGTGTTGTACTGATGCATCAACCTTCTCTGGTCTAACTTCCGTCGACGCCACCACGACGCCAGACAGCGCCACCACCCTGCGCGAGTTCATCTCCGCGCATCGGACTTCGAATCTCCACAGTGCCACGCCGCCAAGATAATACGCCATCAATGTATAAGATGAAGTACCACTCCACCAAAGAAATCGTCCGTTGTTCCCCGAGCCCGTGTGTACCTCCATGAATGATGCCCCCAAGGAGGAAACGACACCAGGGCGCCGCCATCATCCGATCAACTGATCTATGGTTTCCCCGGAGGTAACAGAGAGTGACCTTGAACTTCTCCACGGCGATGCCTTCAAGAAGGGAACGACACAGACAGTGCCACCACCGCTGGCCTTTGCAGTAGTCAAAAGCAAGTTTTCACTCGGATCTGTTCGAAGAAACTTCATCTCTCGTGCACGGGCCGCCGCGTCCTGCGACGTCCCCGGGAGCGGGATCCCAAGATCCGCCGCCACCGACGCCGCCACAAGCACCCACCACCCGATTGTCATCCCTGAAGGGGACGACACCACCACCGTGCTCGGATCCGGCATCAAGCCAACGCCTTCGGCCGTCCCCAATCAGATCGGCGAAGGAGGATAGCCGACGCGAGCGCCCACCAGCGCTTAGGACCGCCGGACGGCGCCCGAGCCCGACCACCCGAAGGAGAACCGATATGGGGCGGGAAACCCCAGATCCGCCGCCGCCAGCCCCCGCAGCGACGCCGGGATCCCATCGGGCCGCCGCCCGAGCGCGCCAACTCCGCCTCCATGCTGTACGCCCAGGAACGCCGATGCATCTCAGCCAGAGGATCCCCTCGTGAAGAAAGGAGGAAGGCCCGCCGTCCACCGGGCAAGCTTCGCTCGCCGGCCTCCTTCAGCGGTGGCGGGGAAGAAGGGGAGGAGGGAGGTCGAGGGCGGCGGCGGTTGGGGCGCCCGAGTCGCCCCCCTTGAGGCGACGCGAGCGAGCGACTTCTCCCCAAATCTGACTACTGTCTAACTGCATATAAAACTGGGCTGCACTATACATAGTGATTACTGTCATGTCAACCGCAAGAAATCTGAATTAGCAGGGCAGGTACAAGCACTGTCGTGTCGTGTCTCTCCTAGCCACGCACTGCGCTACGGTGAAAGAAGCTCTCTTTGCTCTGTAGAACGCTAAAAAAGAATCACGTCTTAATCTTTCTTGTTTCACTTTTTTAGAATTAATCATTTTTTGTATTCTCTTCCAGCTGATTGTATGGTTTAGAGACGTGCGTACACATGCACGCACTAATCCTTTCTTTGCAAAAGAACACAGGGCCTTTAGATGAGCTGTGATTTAGCTAGCCAGTCAAAAAAGCAACCGATCCCATTCCACGTTGATTTTGAGATGGATTCATGGGTTCATATAGTAAAAATCTTGAACTGAAAGCGCTAGCTCCTGAAAGTGTCATGAACATGCAATGTCAGTGAGTCAGTCACCCAGGCGCAATGTGCTGGGTTAAACATTTGTGGGGCCCGGGGCGGCCGCCCCGCTCGCCCCCCCCTCAGGGCCGGGCTTGGCCGTGGTGAGAGGGCGAGGTGACGGGAGGTGCGTTGCCGGAGAAAAGGCGGCAGGGACTGAGCCGCGTTCCCGTACGGCGAGGCGGAGGTGAGGAGCAGAGCAGAGGAGCGCCGGCCGTGGAGAAGACAGCACAACCAGCTCGAGAGAGTGAGTGAGCGTAAGACCGAGACGAGAGTGAGCCTAGGAGTACTAGTAGTTCTTATCTTACCACCTCACCTCTGGATCTGGATCGGACGCCCACTGTTACCCCAAAGTCTTTACTTACATTATTGTTTTTCAACATCAAATTTTTACTTATTGCTATTGCTGTTTAAATCCACCAGAATACCCGGGAAGACGAGTATAGGATCTGTCTTCTAGGTGAGATCGTAGAATCACCCTACAATTTCATATACAGACAATTCTGAAGAAAAAAAACACCTGCAGGATAGCTCTATTATAACTCTAAAAAAATCAGCTCAAACGCAATCTACAGTTAGATTCACAAAAGACAAATTCGACTATGAGTAGTGTCACTATTCACATTCAATTTTATCTTTTCTTTTCTCTAAGTGTAGTTCGAATCAGAAGCTAGAACTTTTTGAGATTGTACATTAAGAGCATCTACAGCTAGATTTGACAAATCCGGACCTCAAACGCCGGCAGACACATCCGGGCATCTGAACCGCTGCCACGTCTGCGACCCAAAGCGGACATGACCTCTCACTGACATAGGCATTGAAGCGATGCACCGGCCGTGCCGCGTCCCCGGTGTCTGCACCTGTTCAGTGCCGAAGAGACGTTTACCGTACGGGACGTGATAGATATCTACCACGCCCGTTCAATGCTCATACGTCCGTATTGTCGCCATTAAGCAGGTTTGCTGGCCGTGGAACCAACTTTGATGTCGTGCATTCACGCACCCGAATACTTGGCCTCACCGGTATCTTCTATTTAAAGACGGTGACACTCGGCTAAACTCCACACCACAACATATGCGCTCTACATCTTCCTTCCTTGCACCACATCCACCATGACCGCAAGCTCTAGAGCTCCATGGGAAAGCATGTCATCGGAGCAGAAGCACGACGTGGCCACCCTTGCAGCTACCTAGCACCCACCGCGCGCATGTGGGTCGAGTAGGGCATGTCGGCCAGCTCGCCCGAGGTCTCCAACGACGACCCAAGGATGAAGACGGGCTCCGACGACGACACCGCACCGGCCCCCCGCCTGTGAATGCCGGCTTGACACCGCCATGGCGGAGAAGGAGCAGCCTGCGCTGAGTCCTATGTCGGCGTTCTGACAAGCGCATGAGGAGCAGCGGTACAACCTGTTTCTCCTGGATCAGCACCGGTTGGCCGATGTCGAAATCTATAGCGAGCACGCAAGCAAGAAGGCCATGACCGCAGCGAATCCGAAATTCGTTGCGGAGCAGCGGGGCTCTACGAGGCTGCACGTGCTCAAGGTGTCGCTCGCAATGTAGAGGCGGCGGAGCCGGGCACGGACATGGCCGCACATGCGCTGGCGGCGCAGGCAACCGAGGACGAGAACGCCGCCAGTTGCGCGTTCTACGCACCGCCGATCAACTTTCGGTTGCGCATGTGGCACGTGGACAGTGATGGACCGTCCACGTCTATCATCGACTTCATGTTCACCAGCACCGGTTACCCATGTTCTACTCTTCGTCTCGAGAGACCGCACCTTCACGTCACGGGTCTCGAACCCCGCCGCCGCTCATGAAGACGACAAATGGAGGACGTAGTCGCAGATGCGGAATACAAATAAAGTGGGCGACGGCCGCCGCCATATGCTACATTTAGGTTGGGCCACTTTTTTACTGAAAAATGTCCAAATTGTATATATGAAAATCTGCCGGTTTGCATGAATTCGATCCGATCTTATAAGACCCTGTTTGAATTGTATGTGGATAGCGTTGGATGGCCGGCTCCCGCGTCTGTGTCCAGAGACGGATGCGGGAAAAAAAATTAGGGGTCAGCATTGACACGGATGCGGGAGAAAAATTAGGGGTCAGCGTTGACACGGATGCGGAAGAAAAATTAGGAGTCAGCATTGAAGACACCCCTACGAAGCTAACTTAAAAATCTATATGTTTGGCTTAGATTCTGATTTTATGATGCCTAGAATCTAGAATCGCTAGTTTTAGCTTAAATAAAGGACAACGCTAACGCCCACACATGTGGTGGGAGCCAAACCCGCCCACACGCCCTATAACATACAGACTACGCCATGTCACCACATGCATGTGGAAATCTTTTTGGATTTTCAGTTTTTAAAATGTTTTATCTCTTAAATGAAAAATCTGATTGAAGATCTGTTTTCACCATTAAATCCCTTGCGACGAGATCTTCAAAACTAGATCTCATATCAATATATTTCGACGAAATTTTTTTTGGGTTAAAAGTTGCCATGTCTATTGCACATGAATTGCCATGATGTTTACACTAAAGTTGCCATGTTATGTTTCGGCTATTTTCTTCTATATTAAAAAGTAAATTTTGACATATTATAAAATGGAGAATTAAGAAACTAGACTTGCCATGCACCATAAACTAAAATTGCCATAATACATGCACTTAAAATTGCCATAGTTCATGCAAAAAAAATATTCATGGTCGAAGTACTGGAATTGCCATCATCAAAAACTAAAATTGTCATGATCTAAAAATTAAAATTGCCACATGGCAACTTTAGTTTAAGCACCATGGCAACTACAGTGTAAACATCATGGCAACTTTTGGGCAAAAAAAAATTTCATCGAAACATATCAACATGGGGTCTAGTTTTGAGGATCTCGTCGAGACGGACTTAATGGTGAAAACAGATTTTTAATTCACTTTTTTAATTAGGAGATAAAACATTTTTAAGCCAAAAACTAAAAAAAATTCTGCTAATGTCATCTGTTCATACGTGGCAAAATGAGTGGTGATGGAGGCGTGTGGGTGATGTGCAAACGCCCACACGTGTGTGTGTTAGTTTTTCCGTAAACAAAAGGCCAACAAATCCAACATACATAGGGCACAGCGCAGGAGTTCTTGTTTGCAAATTTGAACAGACAAACATTTTTTTTTCTTCCAAAGAATGGATGGTGAGTGTAGTAGTATAAAGTCTTGTAATAATTGGACGTGTAGAAAGAGCGAGTGTGGTCGTGTAAAAAGTTTATTTGTTTCTCTTATCCAAGCGTCCACCATGCCTCTTGAAACAGGAAGTAGAGCCCCGTTCACTCCACGCAAGAATTGGCACTTGCAGCAAGGAATGCGGCGCAATGCAAATGAAACTGCTCAGGAACTCGTCCAACAAGGTACAAGATGTTGGGCCTTGAGGCACGGCAATGCCACCAAGCGGCTCCTTCGGCTCACAAGACATCATAATGCTAGCATCACCTGAAACTTGCATCTCCGGAGAGGAGGCCAAGGGAGGCACCTCCACATCCAAGCTAATTGGCAAAGCTACCTGAGTCGGCTCCATGCCATTGCATATATTCCGGTTTTCATGAATTCTGTCCGGTCTTATGAAACCCTGTTTGAATTATATGCGGATAGCGTTGGATGGCCGGCTCTCGCATCCGTATCCGTGAACAAATGCCAGAGAAAATTTAAGCGTCAGCGTTAGAGATGCCCTTAGGAAGCTAATTCAAAAATCCATATGTCCAGCTTCGATTCTGATTTTGTGATGCCTAGAATCGAGAATCGGTAGTTGTAGCTTAAACAAAAGGCCACCTAACCCAATAATACGTAGGGCACAGGGCAGGATTTCTTGTTTGCAAATTTGAACAGATAAACACTCTTCTTTTTTCTTTGGCAAAGAATGGTTGGTCAGTGTAGTAGTATAAAGTCTAGTTGTAATAATTGGGCGTGTAGAAAGAGCGAGTGTGGTGGGGTAAAAAGTGCTCCCTCGAAGCATTCCAACTTAGAAAAAATGCTCAAAACGATCTGATCCGGATGGGACACGCACTGTTGATGTTGTCTGGTGGGAGGGCGACTGAGCGAGAGAGGCCTGATCTTCTTTTTTTCCAATGACCTACCAAAGTCTTACGGAGTACTCCTCGCTAGCTTACTATAGATGAATAGGTTTTTCTTCTTTTGAAGCTTGCATCCATCATCGTGCAGTAACCTTTTTGTCATGGTCACCAGAGCAGAGCAGAGCAGTTCTAATATGTGTGATTTTCTATTCAAATTGATGTGTCGTTAGAAGAATCTTTTGAGCTTTACACCAACGCCCGTCACCTGCCTCTGGCACCACCACAGCAGCCACCCAAGAAAAAAAATGACGGATCACCTCCTTACCCGAGCTTGAAGCGACTCCATCGCTGATATGCAGCCTTGCAGACCTCCAGGTGGCTTGCCAAAGACAAAACCATTACCAATGAGAGAATCAGACCGGGGCAACACCCCGGACATCAGATCTGATACCCTTGCACCACTAAATTGTCGGAAAAGGAAACCGTACCTACCATCCATAAACTACAACCCAGCACACGAGCCACCATCTTCCAGATGTCGTCGATGCACACCACAATTCGCATCTGCTCATGGACTACATCTCAATCTCCGCCGGCGCTGGAGCAAACGCCGCAACGGCAGAGCCTGGGGACACAAGTCCACCACGAGGAAGCTGTCGCCGCCACACCATCCTTATTTGAACAAATTAATTTCCAAATCTATCCCCAACCATAGGGTCGATCGCCTCATCATGAGTGGATCTGAAGATTCTTTATTCGGCATCGACATCGCCGCTGTCAATGTCAAGATGACAAACAACCTAAAATCCTAAGCTAATATTTGCCTAAAGCGATCCACATGTGTGGATTCAGCGGCCCCTCTCACTACGGACGACCGAGTTCGTCAGTGGAGGCGAGCCGCTGGACGACGGCGGCGGAAGGAAGCACTCGTGGGCAGGCGAGATCACGGTCACTTTTGTTTGGAAGGAAGAAAGCGATACGCATCTGTAAATTCACAGAACCATAGTATAATTTCTGCCATGTGCATGTCCAGCAAAACTGCTGTAGAAATTACAACAACCACGAGTTCTTCTGGAAAGAAAAGCAAGAAACATTAAAGAAAAAACTAAATAAGTGGGTGCTTCCTAAATTAAGTACCTGCTGGTTTTATTTTTAAAAAATCAAGAAAGACCTAGAAAATTGCCACACTCTGTGTCAATAGATTCAGCGGTTTAACTAGATTCAGACCGTGAGACTCGTCCAAAACTAGATTCAGCGTGTCTTTTACAAAAATCAAGAAGAACCTAGTAAATTGTCATACTCCGTTGAGCCAGGGAGCAAAATGCCTAGAGACACTTAATGTTAGAGGGCAGGTGACAGATAAGCAGCAAGACAATAATGCCATAATATATAGAAACATTGTAATTTAAAATGCTAATTAGAAGACAAGAGGTCTTATCTATAGGACCAGCATGCTCCAATAGAAACATTTCACCACAAACATCCTAAACATCAACAATAGAACCACAAAAACAAGAAATTTACATTAGAGTAAGCATAATATGAAACTGAGGTATCACGACAATAAAGTTTGTAAATTTCCTTGCAACAATAGAACCACAAAAACAAAGCTGTTGTAAGTCTATCAGAGTGGTCTATTAAAAGACCGCGGTCTTGATTGTACAATAAAGCCTAGGAAACAACAGACAGATAGATCAACCTAAGCGTTCTAATCTTCAAAAAATTCCTCATGACACAACTCCAATAAGTATGGAATAAATATTGGAAGTCACAGAACAGAGCTGCTGAGTCTACCTGGGATCCGACTCTACTGGTGGTCCATGATTGTTCTGCCCTATACTGTTGAACAAGGTGATCATTAATTCTCGGCGATGTCTCCCATTGGCGGGCACCTCCATTAATTTCGCACCAATCCTCGCCACATCTGCTCCCTTGGCTCCAGGGATGGCGACGACTTCAGTGAGCGGCTAAGACTAGACATGGTGACCATGGCTGACAAAAAAACATTTGCAACAATAATGGTCTCTTCAGCAAATGAAATTTTGCCTGATATAATTTTCTGTTAGAACAACAAAGGTGATATTTATGCAAAGTTTTTTACATCGAATGCGCGAGCAACATAATAGGACACACAATGCGATGGTTGACTAACTCCAACATGTGTGGCAGCTGCCAGCAAGGAAAATCATCTCAAGCACAAAATCTATTGATGTATGACTATAAAACAAAAAAATGAAGCAGTGATTGCTCGTGTTCGTTTTTTCAAGCAGAGCTGGCTCATGGTACAAACTGTAACTTGCTGAAGTTATTATAGCATTCATTGTACACACTTGATTAGAGACAAGTCTACATGCAAGTAGCGAGACAGTAATATTACGTTAAGCACTCAGTTAAATATTTCTATATAATTATTTCTATGCATCATCACTTGTATTAATATACAACAACAATACAATGTCAAATGCTAATTTGAAGGTAAAAAGGCTTATGTACAACACCAATTTCAAATGCTAATTTGAAGGTAAGAAGCCTTACTATAGGACCAACAAGCTCCAATAAGTAGATTTCACTACATAGACCGTACAAAGTTCTCATAAGAATGGACATAAGTTAGCAAGTCAGTAACAATGGAGTGCGCATAGTATGGAACTGAGACATCTCAGGGGAATACAAAAATTGGAAATTTCATTGTAACTTATGAAGTTATTATCATTCGTGACACATTAATTTTCATACAACTATTTCGCAAATGACACAGTTGATTAGAGGGCATGTGAACAGATAAGTAGCAGGTTAATATGCTACATTAAGAACATCAATTACATATCACCACTTGTGTCAGTAATTTAGTATACAACAATAGTCTAATGTCAGAAGTTTCATTACTGAACTTTTTTTATGTTACCATTGGGTGTAGCCATCCCGTTACCATTGCTGGCCATAACTTTTTGTCTCGGCGATTAAATCATGGACATGTCGTCATTGTTAACACTAGTACCATCAATTGTTAGTTTGATCATCTAATTGTTGTCATAACTACTATAACAGTCAAATGTACAAAGTTTAGCCTTGGGAGACTTGAATTCTAAATGTTATGATTTGATAGCAAGTTCTCAGACCAAGAAAGCAGCACCACAACCAATGGTAAACACGGGGGATCTAGGACAAAATAGTCGTTGCCACATCATACATTCTTAAATTTAGAAACATTTACAAAGTTATTTGCTAGTTTTGTACAGTACAAAGGACTCTACCAAGTTCGAAAGTTCAGTAAATATTTAGGTGTGGTATGGATAAAGATAGATCCATTCCAATTCATTAATGAACTAAATTAATTTTGTTGAGTAGGATAACACCTTCACTTTGAGTAGATAAATAACATAAATAAATTTGGTGGAGTGAGATCCATCTTAAGAAAAGAATTTCCTAAATGTCCCAAACTAAAACTAAAAGGAAACAGAGTCTTACGGCACTGTTGATTGCTCTAGTTATTTTTGTAATAATTTTTGCCGTATTGTAATATATTATTTAACATTGTATGTGCAGTAACGAATTGAAAAACAATGCATTCTATGAAAACTATATCACAAAGTAAAAATATTTAGTATCAAAATGTCATGTCGGTTTATTCTAATCCACTAGGTCAAGAAAATATGTATTTAACAATATCAAACGCCTCAACCTCCATGGGGGTGTTGACGTCGCTACAAAAGTTGTTCCAGATAACGAAGGTGTGGAAAAACAAGTTTCCTATAGTGAAGAATAAAACTAGCTAGAGATAAACCAAATCAGTTTTAAAGAAAATAGTTTCCAGACAGGTTCAGTTTCGCAAGGACAATAATAAACAAATCACAAGGCCAGACAATACCAAAGGTCGATATATACCTGTCTGAACCGGTTTTCTCAGATAATCAACTATATGTCGCGCTTTCTAGATCAACCGCGACATGAAACATAATGGTACTAATAGGTACATGATACGACTCTAGTGTATCTATGATTTATGAAGTTTTCATGCCATGTTTACAACAATTTTATATGGTTTTGGTATGATTTAATTAGAACTAACCCGAACTGACGTTGTTCTCAGTAGAACTACCGTGATGTTGTTTTTTTGTGCAGAGATAAAATTCTCAGAATGGACTGAAAATTTACGATGATTTTTATGGACAAAAAGAGACCCCTGAAGTTTCGAAAAAAGGCCAGAAGAGCCACGAGGGCATGACAAGCCTGCCCCCTCCCCCAGGGCACACCCCCGAGCTTGTCGCTCCCTCGTGGCCCCCCTAACGTGAAATCAACACAGAAAAATTCTATAAATACCCAACCCCCCCC
>NW_021176623.1:15233-17341 GCF_002162155.2 Triticum dicoccoides
GAGACTTGTACAAAATCAAGTTAAAACTCAAATCTATTTTTGTGGTGTAAAAAAACTTGACCAATAAATTGTTGTGAACATTAAAACATCATTGTTAATTGTTGGATTTCAACTTTGAATAACATACTTCTAAGATTGTATTTCAAATATTTTTCACGCACAAATAGACATGTATCCACATACTCACTAATGGCCTTCAGGCTGTTAGGAGCAGAAGAGCCACCAAAGAACGACGATGAAAGGGAGAACCCTCAGGTGAATGTGAGATCACCCCCGCTAATCTGAGTACTGCCAGGAAGGGAAGGTGAAGGGGCCGCTGCCACCAGCGTCCCCGGGGCCAGGCCGGCCACGGGCGCCAGCGACGGCGATGGGGAGGAAGGGGAGAGGGAGGCTGGTGGAAGGGGAGCCGACACGGTCCCGAATGGGGGAAAGTTCACGTCCTCCAAGTTCCTTATCAACGTGAAGATCCCTCCCATACTGCTAACATATAGCCACTGACTTGATTTCTTTCTTGTTCCTTATCTCTGTTGTTGTAATAATGTCGGCCATAATCTCCATGGAGCTTTTGTGCCATCCGTCCATGAATTGGGGCGGAGAGAGGAGAAGCCATTCCAGAGCGCCATTTTGTTCCAGACTGATCTCGAGAAACTGCAGGGCCATAAGAGGAGCAGCCGAATGCACCTTAAGCACAAAATTCAGCACCATACTAAAGACTTATTCAGACACTAGATTCACAGTGTCACTCACAAAACTCAAGATAAACGCTAGTAGTACATATAAATCCGTTCATCGCATGAAACATACGGCAAACCTTGATGTTTTGCATCAATGTTTATTCCATAGCGAACGCCTAAGATGACGAAAAAATGAACCTCATACTAAACATGGAATAACGATCCGCCGCGCGCGGGAGACAAGAATCACAACATCAATATATTCTTGTATGAAAAACTGCAAAGCTGATGATCAATGGGAATAATGGCATCCAAATCCAATACATCTCCAGTGGACACGATGCTGAGTCATACAGCAAACTATGACCATGATGAAACAATGAGAAACAATGAGAGGTATAAAAAATAGTGAAAGAAGCATGAATAAAACGAAATATCAGCACCAGGAGAAGCACTAGCATGCAGTGGCAGCGGCTGCGTCGTCGTCGGGCCTGCTGACACACCCGAGGTGGCCGAGCAACGCCCAGAGGAGCGTTATCAGCTCGCCGCCACGGGCGATGGCCTCCGCGTGCCCATTAAGGTTGTCCGATGGAGCGACGTACATGAGCATCTCCGCCCAGAAGCCGGCGAGGAGCTCCCATGCCTTCTCCTCTCCTTCGGGCAGCTCCACCAGCAGCCTCCCGAGCTCCGCGCCATTCTTGAGCACTTCATGCTCTGATCTTGTGCTCAGCTGCTCGAATAGCTTCTGGTACTTCACTTGGGGCGTTGCTTCAGGCCTGATAGCACTGACGAGGATGAGCTCTGCTTCCTTCTTGACGGCTTTGTACATGCTCTTACACCAGCGCTCGAAGTCGGGGAGTAGCTCAGGACAGTGGGCCACCAGGTAGGCGCAATACCGTGACAGGTGAGTAGCAATAATCTTGTGGTCAGAGGGAGGAAGCTGTGGGTCTGATCTTACTTCAAGGGTGCTGGTGGCGATGTGACACACAAGCATGATGTCTGCTGTACCATTGGCTCCATTGAACGTCCAAAGCAGGTTGTCGCCGACTTGTAGCTGCGGGCTCTTGCACAAAGATGTTATCATGCCATTGTTTCCGGCTCGCACATGCTTTCTCAATGATTGCACAATAGCAACCTTCACCTCTCTTGGTATCTTCTTCTTTTTGTCGGGAACAGGAATGAGACCGCAAAGTGGAGCCAGTGGAATTTTCCTTGGATGTAGCACTATGATTGAGCACAGGTTCATTTTGTCTTCCCAATGCTTCAACATCTCGCATTTGCACTTCAATAGATGGCCAACCCATTTCTTCATGGCAGGAGATTGTTGCCATGAAGCATGGTTTGTATAGAGGCGAATAAGGGATACTTTTGTCCAGTTAGAGCAGATGTAAGAAGCAATCTCCCTCACCTCAGTAAGCAAAACTAGAGCAAGAA
>NW_021176624.1:0-1199 GCF_002162155.2 Triticum dicoccoides
GTCGGCTATCCTCCTTCGCCGATCTGATTGGGGACGGCCGAAGGCGTTGGCTTGATGCCGGATCCGAGCACGGTGGTGGTGTCGTCCCCTTCAGGGATGACAATCGGGTGGTGGGTGCTTGTGGCGGCGTCGGTGGCGGCGGATCTTGGGATCCCGCTCCCGGGGACGTCGCAGGACGCGGCGGCCCGTGCACGAGAGATGAAGTTTCTTCGAACAGATCCGAGTGAAAACTTGCTTTTGACTACTGCAAAGGCCAGCGGTGGTGGCACTGTCTGTGTCGTTCCCTTCTTGAAGGCATCGCCGTGGAGAAGTTCAAGGTCACTCTCTGTTACCTCCGGGGAAACCATAGATCAGTTGATCGGATGATGGCGGCGCCCTGGTGTCGTTTCCTCCTTGGGGGCATCATTCATGGAGGTACACACGGGCTCGGGGAACAACGGACGATTTCTTTGGTGGAGTGGTACTTCATCTTATACATTGATGGCGTATTATCTTTGCGGCGTGGCACTGTGGAGATTCGAAGTCCGATGCGCGGAGATGAACTCGCGCAGGGAGGTGGCGCTGTCTGGCGTCGTGGTGGCGTCGACGGCAGTTAGACCAGAGAAGGTTGATGCATCAGTACAACACTGAAGATGGATTGGTGGCAGGTGGTTGCGGCGGCCTCATACCCGGTAGGCGTCCTGGTTGAGGAGTGCGCCGGACTGGTAGGTGCCCCATACCCGGCAGGCGTCCTGGTTTGGACCTCAAGTCTTAGATGTTTAGGTTTGGTTGCGATGTCTGTTTGGTATTAGGCCCAGACTATCTGCGCCCCTTCATCAATTGGATAGATGTAGCGATAGTTGTTGCTTAGACGATGGCTTTATTCTTACTGTTGTATGGCTTTGTAAGGTCGTATGAAAACAATTAATAAAATGGCCGTATGCATCGTTCAGATGCAGAGGCTGGGGGTCATCCTCCTTTTCTAAAAAAAAAGACAGTAGTCAGATATTTTGAACATGGGGTAGCTAGCTAATCCCTGATAGGCCCCTCCTTCCATGGTACATAGTCTAAGTGAGACAAACCCTTGATTGTGCAACGCCTACGCCTTAGGCGCTACACTATACAGTGTAGCGTCTAGCTCTCAGGCGTTGCACACTGACTTAGTAATTTTTAGGTAGTTTGAAGTGCAACTTTGGTCAGACGTGTAGCGCCTGTCGGTT
>NW_021176625.1:0-1696 GCF_002162155.2 Triticum dicoccoides
AAAAATACATTTCATAAGGGTGAACTAGGTTTTGGTTGCAAACAAGTATGAACGATATATAATTCCAAAATTGGCGTTGTCCATTTTCCAAATAAGTTTCACAACTATACATGCCATGACCAATGCAAGCAATCATGCAAAATGGTTTTTAGTTTAGCAAAGTTTTTCATTTTCGGACGAAAATGCCCGAATGTGGCCGCACGTGACAACACTTGCAATCATTGCCGAAAATGGTTCAAACTAGGCATGGAGGCGCACAATGGCCTTGAATTGTCACCGCAAAAAAGTTCGGTTGACTTAAGATATGTGAACAAACCATCGAGCATTTTCAGAGGTTGCCAGGCTAGCCCGGAAGGGCGAGTCTGGGAGCACCTCCATGTTAACACCACATACAAATGATTCCAACCTTTTTTCATGCCCTCCCATGAGCAAATCAAGCAAGCATTCAAATATGGTTCTCAGTTTCGACAACTTCTCCACGTATTGGGAATTTTTTTATATCGAAAATGCTCGAAAACTGGCCCCACGTGACATTTGTTGCAATCTTTACTAAGAATACTTCCAACTTGGCATGGAGGACTAACATGACCATGAGTTGTTACCCCAAATTTTTTGTGTTGATTTAAGAAAGGTCAACAAACCAGCATGTGTCTTCTCAGAGGATGCCATGTTAGACCGAAGGAAGGGCGTTTATCGCAGCACCTCCGTGTTCACAATATCCACAAATGATGCCAACTTTATTTTATGATATCCCATGAGAAAATCAATAGTGCATTCACAATGGTTTTTAATTTGGCCAAGATTTATAATCCTTCTGCAATTTCAAAGCGAAAAAGAAACATCGCCTGCATGGTCTACCCCCTAGCCACACATCGAAAGCAGGGGGCACATGATGCATTACACTTTATTTGCCTTATGGTGGACCTAGTTGACACACCAAGCCTATTTGGATCATTGGCCTACACCGAATTCCATGTCGTATGAAAGCTCAGGCACATCAACTGCTCCGTCTAGAACCTTGGTACTGCACTGTCCACTTTGTGAAGCAAGTACAACATGAAAGTTGTGAAATTCCCCCAAGCTTTTGAACTTCATCTCATGACAAAATCAAGCAAGCATGCAAAAATGCTTTTCAGTTTACACAAAATTTAGCATGTACGGTAATTTTTTTGGTCGAAAATACTCGAAAATTGGCCACACGTGAATCATATTGCAAACTTTAGAAAAAAGGGTTCAAACATGGCATGGAGGCCTAACATGGCCTTCAATACTCACCCCAAAAAGTTGGGTTGATTTCATACAAGTCAGGATAGTACTATACCATCTGCTCTCAAAGGGCGCCAGGCTCGGCCGGAAGGGCTTGTGTCGGGGAACCTCCATGTTCACACCATCTTCATATTTTGTCAAATATATTTCATTGCCTCCAATGACCAAATGAAGCATGCATGCCCAATGGTTGTAAGTTTCTACTAGATTTTCTATTTTCTTCAATTTTTCGGTCATAAATGCCCGAAAAGTGGCCGCAATTGCCAAAACATGCAAATTTTGATGAAACTCATTTTAATGTTGTCCTGCAAGCCTGCAATGTAACATTTTCCATTGCATGTCATAAGTTGGGTACATTACACATGAAGCATGATCTACTTGGTTTGTACATTCGACAGTGTAGCAGGAAGGTTCTTGACGGAGGCAGTGC
>NW_021176626.1:0-905 GCF_002162155.2 Triticum dicoccoides
AGATGAATCTGGTGGAACACGGACAGGTGGCGGATATATGTTGCAGGTGAACTCGGATTGGCGTGATGGCGGCGGATATGTGGTGGCGTATATGGATTTGGATTGGCGGTGAATATGTGGTGGTGGTATATGGCAACAGCGACGATGATGATGCGGTGGTGATATATGGCAGCGGCGACGTGACAACCTGTGAACAGAACTCGAAACTCTAAAAGACTAGACGCTAAGACCAGCAACTGGACACGACGATGCAACCGCAAATTCAACAAAGCAAATACAGAAAAGATTATGCAAGGCTCAGATTGGTTCGGATGGGATGAACTAACCCTAATTTTTTTTGGCTTTTTCGTGGACTATAGGTATGAAGAATAGACTCGATCTAAACTACGAAAAACTATAAAATCTCACCGAGCAACCTGGAAATCTGATACCACTTGATACAGGCAAAGGTGTCCCATCTTTCAATGAGATGATGGATATCGCTTTGGTGGCAGTCGACTTTGACGATCCGACTACGAACGTGCGAGGACGTCGCGCCTTAGCAATCGCTAAACCAACTCCGAGAGGTTATTGACCACGCCGGAGCACGATCAACCTGACCACGAGGGTCTGTTTCCTGCGAGCAAACGAAGAACAAGCAAGAAACTGAGATTGCAATCTGGATATTGCGAATATAAGATGAAAGCTTTATTGATCAAGGTGGGGTTCTGTGACGCCTTTGTCTGGTCGTTGAACACAAACGAAGTACGCGAAGTTGCAGCTATGGCGAACTTTTAATCTAAACAAAACCCAAAGTCTAAACGGTGCCCTAAGGGCTGTATATATGGAGGAAGAGAGGGGGAATTTCGTGGCCCTTGGTGGAGGGGTCCGAAATCAACCCTATCTCTTGTTTCCCCACACATACG
>NW_021176627.1:0-844 GCF_002162155.2 Triticum dicoccoides
AACAGTAATATTTTTTATGCATTTTAAATGCTGTTTTTTATATTTATTTGTGTTTAAATATGTTCAAACTTGTTTAAATTATAACAGTAATGTTTTTTATAAAAATAGTAAAAAAAAATTAAAAAATATGTTCAAAAAGTGCGGGTGCGGGGGGCCGGGTGCGGGGGAGGGTTGCGATGGGTGGAGCTAGCGGGGGAGGGTGCGGGTGCGATCGAGATGGAGGGGGATCGAGATCGAGATGGAGGGGGAATCGAGATCAAGTGTCCTCATGAATTCAAAAAGTGCCCATGAAATTTAAAAATATTCATGATATCAAAAAGTGCCCATGAAATACAATCGAGAAATGAAGACTATGATTTAAATACAATCGGTCTTAGCTAGCTATCTGTTCACAATCTTCTTGCCCTTCTTTTTCGCAAACGGAGTTCTTCTGTGGAACGGACGTCCTTTAGGTAGGGTGGTCCTGCTTCTTCTTGTGGTGTGTGCTGCTACTTCATCGTCGTCGTCATGTTCGATCTTCGGGTCGCCGTACTTGTCGAAGTCTTGCTCATTGGCTACTCCATCCATTCCGATGATCTTCCTTTTGCCTCTCCTCACGACAACACGACTGGGCTTTGGCGGGTCGGTAATGAAGAAGCATTGGTCCACTTGGGAAGCCAGTACCCATGGCTCATTTTTCGCGGTGACGTTTGCGCCTGCGGTCTTGGATTTGGCTTCGGGTATAACCATGGTGGTGAAATACCGGTCTTCTTTTATGACGTTTTTGGCCCATCTGACACGGAACATCGGGACCTTCTCTCCAGCGTAGCTCAGCTCCCAGATCTCCTCGATCCTTCCGTAGTAT
>NW_021176628.1:0-1514 GCF_002162155.2 Triticum dicoccoides
CCGCCATCTTCCACAGGTCCGTCTTCAGAGCAGATATTGAGGCTTCTACCTTGTCAGGCCACTCTGTCATCGACGCCACCATGACGCCAGACAGCTACCTCCTCCTGCGCGAGTCCATCTCCGCGCATCGGGCGCCGAGTCTCCACTGCACCACGCCGCCGAGACCTGCTGCCATCAATGTTTAAGATGAAGCACCGCTCCACCAAAGAAGCCACCCACTGGTCCGTCGATCCTGTACACACCTCCAAGACTGACGCCCCCAAGAGGAAACGACACAATATAGCGCCACCGTCATCTGATCTACTGATCTAGGGTTTCCCCCGGAGATAGCAGATAGTGGCCTTGAATTTCTCCTCGGTGATGCCTTCAAGAAGGGAACGCCGCATAACAGCGCCGTCACCGCCGGCCTTGGCAGCTAGCCAAAGGCAGGTTTTCACCCAGATTCGAAGAACCTCCATCAAGCATTGCATGCACGGATCGCCCAGCACCGGGCCGTGGTGCATCGCCAGATCCATTGCAGATCAGCACTGCCACCACATGCCCGCTGTCCACCTCACGCCGCTCGAAGAAAACACCACCGGGAGCGCCGGATTGCCGCTGCCACGAGCACGCCACGCCCGCCGGAGCTCGTCAGGCCGACCCCCTCCTGCTCCCAAGGACGCGCTCGTCCAAGGAACGCAGAATACTTCCGTGCAGGTCACCATGCGCCATCGCAGGCAGCAGTACATCACCGAGCGGGAAAGGCCGACCCCTCCGCCACCACCTACAACCCCCCGCCGAGACCCGCCACCACGCCGTCGGACGCCACGGGCCGCGCACGCCCGGGCCACCGCCAGTTCCCGCCGAGATCCGCCGCCCCAGTCCCAACGGGAGCCGCGAGGAGTCGCCCCGCCGCCGCCGTCAGCTGCACGAGCTTCGCCCGGCGGCTTCCTCCGGCGGCGACGCGGGGCTGGGGACGATTGGCCGGCGGCGCGCTAGGGTTAGGGAGGCGCCCCCGAGTCTCCCTAGGCGAGAGCGACGCGGGGGGGGGGCGGGTTAGGGTTAGGGAGACAATGGATCTCTGATCTCGTGGTGCCTGTTGGTGCTACATTCTTTTTTCTACTAATTCCCATAGAGGCAAAGATAATTCATTTTTCTTTGATTTCATCTACGATGTTTTTCCATAGAATTATTTAAAATCATGAAAGTACTTTAGTTGCTTGCAATTGGTTTCATGTGTTTTCCATCTTGCTTTTACATTCACAAGTGCACGGTGAGTTCCCATACGAAGGCAACAAATTTTGAGTGTACGAGGAGTTTTAAATGTATATTGGCTCCCCTGTTTGTTGTGTTGTGTGGTCTGTTTGGTTCGCTTTGTCATGATTTGACGAGATGCCAATTGATGTTGTATGTTGGCTTGTGCTAGCGGAACATGTTGTGATTCGATGGACACAATGTGATATTTTTTATCTCCCGTTGCAGCGCACGAGCATGTTTGCTAGTAATAAACTAACAATAGAAGTCGTCTCCAATGA
>NW_021176629.1:0-2597 GCF_002162155.2 Triticum dicoccoides
AATAGTCCTTGAAACGGTCCAGAATCGACCAAAACAGCGGTTGTTGATGACCGACATGTAAGCGCAGCTTGGGGTTCAACTACCATGGAAATCGCTTTGGGACCCCAAAACCGTGAGTAATAGTGCATGAAACAGGTTAGAATCGACAAAAACCGCGAGTGTTCATAACCGACACGTAAGCGCACCTTGGGGTTCAACAACTATGCAAATCGCTTTGGGCCCCCAAAACGGTAAGTAATAGTCTACAAAACGTGTCAGAATTGGCAAAACTGTGAGTGTTGACGACAAACGCCTAAACGCATCCCGGGGATTGTCAATCATGGAAATCGCTCTGGGAGCCGAAAACGGTGAGTAATAGTCCATGAAACGGACCAGAATCGGCAACAATTGTGAGTGTTGATGACCAACAGGTAAACGCACCTCGGATTTCACCAATCGTGCAAATCGCTTCGAGACCCCAAAATGGTGAGTAATAGTCCACGAAACGGGCTAGAATCGGCCAAAACTGCCTTGGGATTCAACAACTATGCAAATCACTCCGTGACCCAAAAACAGTGAGTAATAGTCCACGAAACTGTCAGAATTCGCCAAAACTATGAGTATTGACGCCGGACATGCAAACACACCCTGGGGATCGTCAATCGTGGAAATCGCTCCGGGGCCCCATAACGGGCCAGAATCGTGAGTAATAGTCCACGAAACGGACCAGAATTAGCCAAAATTATGAGTGTTGATGACCGATACATAAGCACACCTTGGGGTTCGACAACCATGGAAATCGCTTTGGGACCCCAAAATGGTGAGTAATAGTCCACGAAACGGGTCAGACATGACAAAAACCGTGAGTATCGATGACCGACACGTAAACGCACCCCGGGGTTCAACAATAGTCCTTGAAACGGTCCAGAATCGACCAAAACAGCGGTTGTTGATGACCGAAATGTAAGCGCACCTTGGGGTTCAACTACCATGGAAATCGCTTTGGGACCCCAAAACCGTGAGTAATAGTGCATGAAACAGGTTAGAATCGACAAAAACCGCGAGTGTTGATAACCGACACGTCAGCGCACCTTGGGGTTCAACAACTATGCATATCGCTTCGGGACCCCAAAACGGTTAGTAATAGTCCACGAAACGGGTTAGAATTGGCCAAAACTATGAGTGTTGACGACGGACATGCAAATGCACCCTGGGATCGTCAATTGTGAAAATCGCTCCGGGACCCCGAAAAGTAATAGTCCACAAAACGGACCAGAATTGGCCAAAATTGTGAGTGTTGATGACCGACACATAAACGCAACCCGGGGTTCGTCAATCGTGGAAATCACTTCGGAACCCCGAAACTGAGTAACAGTCCAAGAAATGGGCTAGAATCAGCCCAAACTGCGAGTCTCGACGACCAACACATAAGCACATATTGGGGTTCAACAACCATGAAAATCACTTTTGGGACCCCAAAGCGGTGAGTAAAAGTCCGTGAAACGGGCCAGAATCGGCCAAAACTGCGAGTGTGGATGACCGACACGTAAGCGCACCTTGGGGTTCAACAACTATGCAAATCGCTTTGGGCCCCCAAAACGGTAAGTAATAGTCTACAAAACGTGTCAGAATTGGCAAAACTGTGAGTGTTGACGACAAACGCCTAAACGCATCCCGGGGATTGTCAATCATGGAAATCGCTCTGGGAGCCGAAAACGGTGAGTAATAGTCCACGAAACGGACCAGAATCGGCAACAATTGTGAGTGTTGATGACCAACACGTAAACGCACCTCGGATTTCACCAATCGTGCAAATCGCTTCGGGACCCCAAAATGGTGAGTAATAGTCCACGAAACGGGCGAGAATCGGCCAAAACTGCCTTGGGATTCAACAACTATGCAAATCACTCCGTGACCCAAAAACAGTGAGTAATAGTCCACGAAACGGTCAGAATTCGCCAAAACTATGAGTATTGACGCCGGACATGCAAACACATCCTGGGGATCGTCAATCGTGAAAATCGTTCCGGGGCCCCATAACGGGCCAGAATCGTGAGTAATAGTCCACGAAACGGACCAGAATTAGCCAAAATTATGAGTGTTGATGACCGATACATAAGCACACCTTGGGGTTCCACAACCATGGAAATCGCTTTGGGACCCCAAAATGGTGAGTAGTAGTCCACGAAACGGGTCAGACATGACAAAAACCGTGAGTATCGATGACCGACACGTAAACGCACCCCGGGGTTCAACAATAGTCCTTGAAACGGTCCAGAATCGACCAAAACAGCGGTTGTTGATGACCGACATGTAAGCGCAGCTTGGGGTTCAACTACCATGGAAATCGCTTTGGGACCCCAAAACCGTGAGTAATAGTGCAGGAAACAGGTTAGAATCGACAAAAACCGCGAGTGTTCATAACCGACACGTCAGCTCCCCTTGGGGTTCAACAACTATGCAAATCGCTTCGGGACCCCAAAACGGTTAGTAATAGTCCACGAAACGGGCCAGAATTGGCCAAAACTATGAGTGTTGACGACGGACATGCAAACGCACCCTGGGATCGTCAATTGTGAGAATCGCTCCGGGACCCCGAAAAGTAATAGTCCACAAAA
>NW_021176630.1:0-921 GCF_002162155.2 Triticum dicoccoides
CCCCCCAGTGCACCCGTCCCGCCTAACCCTGTAGCGTTTGGCCAAAGGTCTAGCCCTTTGACTTTGCACGGACGGGCTTTGACCAGTGGACCTCCCCACCCGGTTGTGTTAAGTCAGCCCATAGGAACCCTTTGGAGCAACATCCGGGCCAGACCCACAGCAAGATCCCCTCCGTGTAGACCCGACGCGTCCGTTTCCCCCCTCTAGGTGCCGGCGGCGGCACCGTCCGTGAGGGGGGCACACCGCGGACACGCGTGCCGGGCGTTTGCAACCGCCACAACACTTCCAGACTTGTGAGAGGCCGCCTACGCAATATTTGGCGGCATGCTAGCCCCCGGAGGCCGCCGGCCACAGCCGTAGACGCGCGAAGGGCAATCTGCGTAGAGGGAATTTTTCGGATACTTCTCCATCACCAAAAATTATGAAAAAAATACCATCGTTCCTATAGCACATGTGCCCACGTCGTGCAAAAAAACTCATGATTTTATCGTGCTCCGAGTATTTACTAATATTGATGCCGCATCGTTATCGTAGAATGTCTACTACCGTGTCATCGTCGTCCGTGAGGGGGGGGGGCACGCCCCGAAGACGCGTCCCGCCTCTTCGGACATGCCACCACACCACCCCGCCTGTATGAGGGCCCGGTGCGACGCTCCGGTGGCATTGCTAGCCCCCAATGCACCCGTCCCGCCTAACCCTGTAGCGTTTGACCACGGGATCTAGCCCTTTGACTTTGCACGGACGGGCTTTGATCAGTGGACCTCCCCACCCGGTTGTGTTAAGTCAGCCCATAGGAACACTTTGGAGCAACATCCGGGCCAGACCCACAGCAAGATCCCCTCCGTGTAGACCCGAGGCGTCCATTTCCCCCCTCCAGGTGCCGGCGGCGGCGCCGTCCGTGAGGGGGGCACACCGCGGACA
>NW_021176631.1:0-1255 GCF_002162155.2 Triticum dicoccoides
GCAATCGCTAAACCAACTCCGAGAGGTTATTGACCACGCCGGAGCACGATCAACCTGACCACGAGGGTCTGTTTCCTGCGAGCAAACGAAGAACAAGCAAGAAACTGAGATTGCAATCTGGATATTGCGAATATAAGATGAAAGCTTTATTGATCAAGGTGGGGTTCTGTGACGCCTTTGTCTGGTCGTTGAACACAAACGAAGTACGCGAAGTTGCAGCTATGGCGAACTTTTAATCTAAACAAAACCCAAGGTCTAAACGATGCCCTAAGGGCTGTATATATGGAGGAAGAGGGGGTGGATTTCGTGGCCCTTGGTGGAGGGGTCCGAAATCAACCCTATCTCTTGTTTCCCCACACATACGGACTCTAAAAATAGCCTATACTTATGTATTTCGAAATTACATGGGCCTGGCCCAATAATAAGGTGACGCAGCACCTAAAATAGCCTCGGGACGAACTTTATGAAGTGGCATCTTGTATATTTCGTCCAAGGCTTCATGCACACATTATGGTGGCTTCAAAGTCCTGAAATCATCACTTGTAACTCCGTTCTTGTTCCCCTTGCGCATGCCATCATCTCCATGCTTGTTCTTGCTCCAATGTTCATCCTTCTCCAAGCTAGGCCCTTCATTTGTAAGCAAAACAAATGTATCCAATTTAGGCAGCATCATATTCTCATGAACATTAGAATCATTACCAAGAAACGGAAGTACCTGATAATTTAGTTGGCGTGCACGAGCTCTAGTAATTGGTCCAGTATGTATAGCAGCAGGGGCTGTGGGTGTAACAATTGTATTGATGTCCTCATCACATTGGTTCTTTTGCATCAATAGTTAATTCAATGGGTGCACTCAAAATTGTTGGTATTTCAGTTGTTTGATCACATGGCAAAGTCAAATTATCAACGTAGTCCTCTAAAATAGGTGGTGTGATCAAAGTAGTGGGTAGCTCATCAGATGGTGCATTCAAATTGACAAGGCATTCATCATTCTCATGTAGAGATGGAAGATCAGTACCTTTGTCATTACCTCTTATGATCAACTCAGATGATGTAGCCACTCTCGGGGGCGATGTGTCACATGGTGGAGGTGATGTAGTCCTGACAACAACGGATGTGGTTGTCATAGTATGCCTAGTAGTTGAAGGAACAATCATATCAACTCTTGGAATGTGCACCGTGCGCTTGTTCTCCTCGTGGCCAACACGTCGTTTTATTTCCTGTTCAGCTTTGCAAGCAAGATGAAACAAATGGT
>NW_021176632.1:0-542 GCF_002162155.2 Triticum dicoccoides
ACCCTCCCCCGCTCCACCAGCATTACTGTTTGATGATATTTTTTAAAAAAATTATTACTGTCTTATAAAAAAATACTGTTATGATTTAAACAAGTTTGAACATATTTAAACACAAAAAAGTATCAAACAACATTTTAAATGCATAAAAAAAAATTTGTGGAGCCTAGGAATCGAACCCAGGACCTCCTGGTGTGAGAACGGGCACCTGACCAGTCGAGCTAGTAGAGGGGAGTTGATGTGGATAAGGTCAGGTGGGAGATAACCTGTTGGCTCGAGCGGAAATAAAAAAAATACTAATGGCGCACCGAGGGGTGGTGCGCCATTAGTATTGTGCCCCCCTACTTCTGACCCCCTCTCTCTCCCTCGCCCGAGCCCTCGCCCTCGATCCCCTCTCTCTCCCTTGCCCGAGCCCTCGCCCTCGATCCTCTCTCTCTCCCTCGCCCTCGCCCTCGCCCTCGATCCCCTTCCCCTCTCCTCTCCCGACGCCGCCGCCCCGCCGCCCTCGACGCCGGCCAGAACCGCCGCCACCTCTGCTCGAGCTG
>NW_021176633.1:0-3746 GCF_002162155.2 Triticum dicoccoides
TTACTGCGTCAGCATGACGTCGGCATGACGTCAGCAAGTCAACAGGGGCCGGTCAGGGTCAAACCTGACGTGTGGGGTCCACACGTCAGTGACACAGGGGCTAATCCCGCGTTGACTCGGGCTTTGACCCGCTACGGGGCCTGCTGTCAGTGTCTGTGGGGGTGTTTAGCGTGGTCATTAGTGCTAACTAAATCAGCGCCACGTCAGCTAGTGACGCCGGCGACCACGGCGACGGCGAGACCTCGCCGGAGTTGCTCGGGACGGCGCTACAGCCCGCGGCTGGTCGCGCTGAGGGCACCAGGGGTGAGCCCGTGCTCCCGCGCATCTAGGGGGACCCACGAGAGGGCGTGGGGTGGCCGGAGTTGAGCGCGGTATCGACCCCAGCGGCGGCCGGAGCTCGGGGGTTCGCGGGACCGGTGCTGCGGTGTGCAAACGAGACGGTTGTCGCGCTAGTTTTACTCTACGGAATGAAACGAGTGCAACGGACGCATGCGTGGGACCAAAAGGTCACCGGGGCTTCACTGGCGACGAGCCCGTGCGGCGGAGCGTCTCGGCTCCGGTGGATGGAGCGGCTGGAGCTCGAAATCGGACGTGGGGTTAGGGGGAAACGAAGTAGGGGCTCACGGAGATCACGATGAGACGGTCGGCGTGCTCGGGGAAGGCCTGGGGCGACGGGACAGCGACGGCGATCTCCGGAAACCGAAGCTTGAAGACGAGTCGATGCGGTCGAGTTGGGGCGTCCGAGCGCTCGGGGCTTGCTCGAGGCGACGTAACAGGCAGTGGCGGAGTTTGCAGACTACACGGGGAGGCGAGAGGAGCATGGTGGGCGTGGCGGCAGCGAACGACGGCGGCGGCTCTCTGTTCGGGCGAAGAGCGAAGAGGGAGAGGGGAAGGAGGGCAGCGAGTGAGGGAGAGGAGAGAGGGCCACCAGGGAGGGGTTCGTGGCATCGTGGTGGCGTGAGGGGGAGGCTCGGGAACGCCTCGGTGGAAGCAGGAGGTGGCCGAGGCCTCTCGGGCGCGCGCCACGCCTCGCCTCTGTTCGTCCTCCTGGCAGAGGAGGAAGAGGACAAGGGGGAGGAGGTGGGCTGGGCCGGCCAGATGGAGCTGGGCCAGGTAAGTGGCGCCAGGTAAGTCTTCTGCTCTGTTTTATTTTTGTTCTGTTTTCTTTTATTTAATTCTTTTGCCACTGTTTTGAAATAAAACAAATTCAAAGACAGTGACAAAATTCCCCTGAACATTTTATTTAGCACAATGGGATTATACCAAAGCACATAAAAATGTTTCAGTTATTTGAACATATATTCAGTAATATTTGGATATAAGTTCAAATTCAAAGTAGTATTGATTTAAATTCAAAGTCCCAAAATAAATCCTTTTAAAATGTTCATTATTTTTGGTTTGGATCAAAACCCTTGCCAAAAATATTAAACATCTAAGAAGAGCATTTTGGAACAATGGATGAGATTTTAGGGTTTTTGCCCTTCTTTTATTTAGGGTTTTGAGGCTTCTGAATTCCTCAGTTCAAATTTTCAGAAATTAAACATGATGCACACATGAGCTAGCCTAGAGCACTACTAGCAGCTAGGGATGTGACAACTCACCCCCACTAAACAAGAATCTCGTCTCGAGATTCAAGTGTAGGGTAAGGTGAAGGGGGAACGCGACCTAGCACAATCTTCACGATCCAGGTTGCACTTCAAATGAATGTTGATTTGAACACCATCTTTGTCTTGTCGTCTTGCTCTGAGAACTCCATCTAATCATGACAAGAAGAGGAAAGGAAAACTCTAGAAGGATCGGTCTTCTCGAAGGTCGAACAACTCAGGATTAACTCACGGAATGAGACATAGCAACATCTCTCGAGCTGAGGGGCGAAGCACACATCCATAGGAATGGAGTGAAGCAGATGACGAAGGTTCACTAGGTAGACCACAATTCCACACCTAAGAGGGTGGTGAATGGTTGTCAACGTAGCGAGGAGTTGAATTGCCATGATACCACGACGAAACATCCTGGAGGAGGGTGATTCGTAGATTATTATCTTAAGTGGCAAAAAGAATTACCTTTGATATAGAGATCATCGAGACTCTCTATATCAGCCTAAGGCAAATCACAGCAATCGATTGGCGGGGGTCGGTAGAATGGCATACTCGGACTTGGATGATGTGGATTACCTTGTTGAAGACAACGCAATGGATGATTTTTGCTTATCACCAGAATTGGAAGGGACCCATGGTAGAGTGGCACATTGGCGGTGCAAGCTGGGAACAAAATGCAAATGCTGGGAATGATTCTAGTAACTGGGGAGAGGCTCAACAATAGAGAGTTATTTCACTATTGGAATGGTTATAGCATTGCCGAGGAAACTGAGAGCACTCCAGTTAGTGTCGATGATAACACGTAGCGCTTGTGCGTGCTCTCAAGAACTTGAGCAATTCCATAATCATCAAGGTTTTACCAACATCCGTGTCAAGGATCCTGGCAACACAACTTGCTACCATGATGAATGATGATGGAGGATGCAGATGCAAAGGAAGATAACACTTCTCAGATTTCATCTTAGCGAGGCCAAGGAAATAAAATCTGGATGATCGACCGAGAGACATTTAGCACTCCGCTTCTAATGTTCTCCTTGATGTGCTAGCGTAATCCACCCATAGATATGGTTTGATATCTAGAACATCAAGTAAAAAGGTCGGACTTCGGGAGCACAAGAATCCATAAGGAACAACTAGGGAGGTAAATCCTACGAAATCCTTATGGGGAGGTGGCCAACTTCCTCAATCAAGATATTATAATAACAGGTCTACCGGATGGGTGTGTTGGCCACGACATCCACCTTACCGGTTATCGAGGGACCAATATTATAGTTCTTGGGAAATATTCCAACCATCATATCTGCCTGAGACTCAGATCTGGTTGGTGTCAGGATATTCCAGACTCATCGAGTCTAGGAAGAAAAATGAAAGTTTGCAACACAAATCGACGAGATGAGGTTGCGAGATTCTCAGGAAATGAACTACGATAGCAAGCTCCAAAACATGAGCTGGTTCTGCTACAAACATGTGAACACGTTGTCCCAGACAAGCATGACCACGTGGTAGTCTTATAATAAAACACTACCGAGTTCAGGAGGGGGAACCATCATTAATGACATCGAAGTCTCCACGCGTGGAAGTCCAAAGAGTTCACCTTGGACAGACTCCTTTATCTTTGAACAACTCAATCAGTGGCTTGGTGTGCTAGGATATACATATAGAACGGAGGTTGCAAATCTCCGAACCACAGAATACTTCGCACGTATGCATGACTGATTTGGGATGATTCCAAAGGAAACAACATTGACTTTCTCAAATCCACGGCGGCAACTTGCATCAAATGCACATGAACTGGAGGAAGTCACTTCTTACATCCGAACATATGCTTCATGAACTAGCATGAAGAAATGCTTTCAAAAGTTTCCAACACTAGCTTAATGTTCACAAATCATGGAGGAGATAAGGATGTTGTCAATGGGCTCAACAACAATTCATCCGGGTTTCCTTTTATAAGGAATTCCATAGTTAAGTGAACACGGTGATAGCATTGGTCAGACCAAAGAATATAATGGTGTATGCTCGAGGAAAACCCACGAGTAATACGACATTACGAACATCGTTGGTTCTGACTTGATTTGACGATAACCCATACTCAAACCAAAGTTTTTATCAGGCAATAGGCCCAATAACTGACCACAGGGACCAATC
>NW_021176634.1:0-1411 GCF_002162155.2 Triticum dicoccoides
CCCCCCCTTCACCGGTATCACCTCATACTGCGTTAGAACACGTCTAGCTTTGCCTGTTGTCCTATTATGCACTCGCTTGCTATGTATTTACTATTTCTCCCCCCTGTTCTCTCCGGTAGACCCCATGACGATGCAGATGCCCCTGTGGTCGACTACGACACCGATGACCCCTCCTTGTCTGAGCAACCAGGCAAGCCCCCCCTTGATCACCAGATATCGCCTACTCTCCTCTATACTGCTTGCATTAGAGTAGTGTAGCATGTTACTGCTTTCCGTTAATCCTATTCTGATGCATAGCTTGTCATTGTTGCTATAGTTGTTACCCTTACTTGCTATCCTACTGCTTAGTATAGGATGCTAGTGTTCCATCAGTGGCCCCACACTCTTGTCCGTCTGCCATGCTATACTACTGGGCCATGATCACTTCGGGAGGTGATCACGGGCATGCTATATACATTACACTGTTACATTACCTGTGATACTGTTCGGAGATGGGGGCTGAAGGGGCAGGTGGCTCCATCCCGGTAGAGGTGGGCCTGGGTTCCCGATGGCCCCCGACTGTTACTTTGTGGCAGAGCGACAGGGCAGGTTGAGACCACCTAGGAGAGAGGTGGGCCTGGCCCTGGTCGGCGTTCGCGGATACTTAACACACTTAATGAGTTCTTGGTATTTGATCTAAGTCTGGCTACTGGCCTATACGCACTAACCATCTACGCGGGGACAGTTATGGGCACTCAACGTCGTGGTATCAGTCGAAGCCTTCGTGACGTCAGCGACTAAGTGGCGCGCGCCGGGTTGGACCGCGTAACGCAACTTCCTTGGTAATGGTGGTTGCCAGGTCTGCTCACCGGCCGTGTTCGCAACATGCAGGTGTGCAAAGGGCGATGGGCCCAGACCCCTGCGCCATAGGATTTAGACCGGCGTGCTGGCCTCTCTATTGTGCCTAGGTAGGGCTGCGACGTGTTGATCTTCCGAGGCCGGGCATGACCCAGGAAAGTGTGTCCGGCCAAATGGGATCGAGCGTGTTGGGTTATGTGGTGCACCCCTGCAGGGAAGTTAATCTATTCGAATAGCCGTGATCTTCGGTAACAGGACGACTCCGAGTTATACCTTGACCTTATGACAACTAGAACCGGATACTTAATAAAACACACCCTTCCAAGTGCCAGATACAACCGATGATCGCTCTCTCACAGGGCGACGAGGGGAGGATCATCGGTTAGGATTATGCTATGCGATGCTACTTGGTGAACTTACCATCTACTCTCTTCTTCTGCTGCAAGATGGAGGTTACCAGAAGCGTAGTCTTCGAAAGGACTAGCTATCCCCCCTTATCCCGGCTTTCTGCAGTTCAGTCCACATATAATAGCCTTATTCCAGTAGATACCAATGCATACATATGTAGTATAGC
>NW_021176635.1:0-1208 GCF_002162155.2 Triticum dicoccoides
ACCACGGCAGAAGATATAGAAGAGATGAGCGTCATCCCCTATGCCTCAGCCATAGGTTCTATTATGTATGCCATGCTGTGTACCAGACCTGATGTTAACCTTGCCGTCAGTTTGGTAGGAAGGTACCAAAGTAATCCCGGCAAGGAACACTGGACAGCGGTCAAGAATATCCTAAAGTACCTGAAAAGGACTAAGGAAATGTTTCTCGTTTATGGAGGTGACGAAGAGCTCGTCGTAAAGGGTTACGTCGACGCTAGCTTCGACACAGATCTGGATGACTCTAAGTCACAAACCGGATACGTGTATATTTTGAATGGTGGGGCAGTAAGCTGGTGTAGTTGCAAGCAAAGCGTCGTGGCGGGATCTACATGTGAAGCGGAGTACATGGCAGCCTCGGAGGCAGCACATGAAGCAATATGGGTGAAGGAGTTCATCACCGACCTAGGAGTCATACCCAATGCGTCGGGGCCGATCAAGATCTTCTGTGACAACACTGGAGCTATTGCACTTGCCAAGGAGCCCAGGTTTCACAAGAAGAAGGCACATCAAGCGTCGCTTCAACTCCATTCGTGAAAATGTTCAAGATGGAGACATAGAGATTTGTAAAGTACATACGGACCTGAATGTAGAAGATCCGTTGACTAAACCTCTCCCTAGAGCAAAACATGATCAACACCAGAATTCCATGGGTGTTCGATTCATCACAATGTAACTAGATTATTGACTCTAGTGCAAGTGGGAGACTGTTGGAAATATGCCCTAGAGGCAATAATAAAAGCATTATTATTATATCTCCTTGTTCATGATAATTGTCTTTATTCATGCTATAATTGTGTTATCCGGAAATCGTAATACATGTGTGAATAACAGACACCGACATGTCCCTAGTGAGCCTCTAGTTGACTAGCTCGTTGATCAACAGATAGTCATGGTTTCCTGACTATGGACACTGGATGTCATTGATAACGAGATCACATCATTGGGAGAATGATGTGATGGACAAGACCCAATCCTAAACATAGCACAAGATCGTATAGTTCGTTTGCTAGAGTTTTCCAATGTCAAGTATCTTTTCCTTAGACCATGAGATCGTGTAACTCCCGGATACCGTAGGAGTGCTTTGGGTATGCCAAACGTCACAACGTAACTGGGTGACTATAAAGGTAGACTACGGGTATCTCCGAAAGTGTCTGTTGGGTGACATGGAT
>NW_021176636.1:0-4708 GCF_002162155.2 Triticum dicoccoides
TGAGAAAAAGATATATCATGTTATTATTAGTGCTAAACTTTCAGAACATGAAGAAGAAAGATTATTGAAAATTCTGTTATTAGATATACTCTTGATGATCTTAAGGGCATTAGTCCCACTCTCTATCAGCACAAGACTAATATGGAGCCTGATGCTAAACCTGTTGTTGATCATGAACGACGTTTAAATCCTAAAATGAAAGAAGTGGTAAGAACTGAAATACTGAAGCTTCTGCAAGCATGTATAATTTATCCCATAGCTGATAGTAGATGGGTAAGCCCCGTTTGTTGTGTCCCTAAGGAAGGAGGTATTACTGTTGTTCCTAATGATAAGAATGAACTTATTCCTCAAAGAATTGTTACTGGCTATAGAATGGTAACTGATTTTAGAAAATTAAATAAAGCAACTAGGAAAGATCATTAGCCTTTGCCTTTTATTGATCAAATTCTAAAAATACTGTCTAAGCACACACACTTTTTTTTTCTCGGTGGGTATTTTGGTTTTTCTCAAATACCTGTTTCACAACCTAATCAAGAGGAAAAACACATTTACTTGTCCTTTTGGAACTTATGCTTATAGATGTATGCCTTTTGGTTTATGCAATGCACCTGTTACTTTTCAAAGATGTATGACTGCTATATTCTCTCATTTTTGTGAAAAGATTGTTGAGGTTTTCATGGATGATTTTTTTTGTTTACGGAACTTCTTTTGATGATTGCTTAATCAACCTTGATCGAGTTTTGCAGAGATGCACGCAAACTAATCTTGTCTTGAATTGGGAGAAGTTCCACTTTACGGTTAATGAAGGCATTGTCTTGGGACATAAAATTTCTGAACGAGGTATTGACTTGGATAAAGCTAAAGTTGATGCAATTGAGAAAATGCCATGCCCTAAAGATATCAAAGGTATTCGTAGTTTCCTTGGTCATGTTGGTTTCTATATATAGGAGATTTATTAAAGAGTTCTCTAAAATTTCTAGGCCTCTTACAAATCTTTTACAAAAGGATGTTCCATTTTTTTGATGATGATTGTGCAGAAGCCTTTGAAACAATTAAGAAAGCTTTAATTTCTGCAGCTATTATTCAACCACCTGATTGGAACTTGACTTTTGAAATTATTTGTGATGCTAGTGATTATGATGTTGATGCTACTTTAGGACAAAGAGTTGATACGAAATTAAATGTTATTCACTATGCTAGTAAGACTCTAGACAGTGCCCAATGCAATTATGCTACTACTGAAAAGTAATTTTTCGCAGTTGTGTTTGCTTGTGATAAATTCAGATCTTACATTGTTGATTCTAAAGTGATTGTTCACACTGATCATGTTTCTATAAAATATCTTATGGAAAAGAAAGATGATAAACCTAGACTCATTAGGTGGGTTCTCTTGCTACAAGAATTTGACTTACACATCACTGGTAGAAAAGGAGCTGAGAACCTCGTAGCTGATAACTTGTCTAGGTTAGAAAATATTCTTGATGACCCACAACCTATTAATGATAGTTTTGCTGATGAGCAATTAGCTACAATAAATGTTTCTCAAAACACTCCTTAGTATGTTGACTATGCTAACTATATTGTTGCTAAATATATACCACCTAGCTTCACTTACCAGCAAAAGAAAAAAATTCTTCCATGATTTAAGACATTACTTTTGTGATGACCCACATCTTTATAAAGAAGGAGTAGATGGTATTATTAGACGTTGTGTACCTAAGCATGAACAGGGACAAATCCTACGGAAATGTCACTCCGAAGCTTATGGAGGGCATCATGCGGGAGATAGAACTGCTCACACTGTATTGCAATCTGGTTTTTATTGGCCCACTCTCTTGAAGGATGCCCATAAGTTTGTTTTATCTTTTGATGAATGTCAAAGAATTGGTAATGTTGGTAAGCGTCAGGAAATGTCTATGAATTATTCGCTTGCTGTTGGACCATTTGATGTTTGGGGTTTTGATTACATGGGACCTTTTCCTTCCTCTAATGGATATAGACATATTTTGGTTGCCGTTGATTATATTACTAAGTGGGTAGACGCTATTCTAACTAGTAGTGCTGATCACAACACCTCTATTAATGTGGCACCCTGGCTCAGAGCGACCGGTTTACCCTGCATTGCCAGCCCAGAGACCATGTCTTCTGGCAACACACAACATCTTGGTACAGAAAACAACTGCTTTATAGATGCTAGCGGGTGGGAGTTTATATTACAACAGATGTCGAGGCCGAGCAGCACACACGGTGCGGCTGAACAATATGTACATTATTTAGTGAACATAATGGGGCCTCGATCATATCAACTATGCGGCAGCAGAAAAACGTCGTAGCGGTAACTCCATAGCAAAAGGACACCGATGTGGACACGATCTAGAGTCGAGCAGCGCTCCTTTCCAACGCGACTTTCCTGAAATCTGGCATGACACGCCAGGTCAGTACATTGAATGTACTTGCAAGCTCACAACAGGCATAATCATAACGACAAACAATATCATGATATTTAACCAATTAATAATGCAATAATGTTCCAACATGTTGTGCTCATGCTCTTGGGATAAACATCCCTTGGGACCAACTTACCAACCGTGATCGTTCTCGGATCACAAAACAAACCACCATCGTGGTCTTAACCAGAGTAACTTGTGATCCTTACGGCGATCACCACCACACCACCATCATGGTCTTAACCAGAGTAACTCGTGATCCTTTCGGCGATCACCACCACACCACCATCGTGGTCTTAACCAAAGTAACTCGTGATCCATTCGGCGATCACCACCACGACCCATATTGGGTCTCAAACAGCTCGATGGCCTTTCCGCCATCATCATAAGTGCAATGATCATAACTTAGTGTGCATGTTTATTAAACATTGACTCATGGTGGTACCTACTACGAGTTGTCCGTGACTGTGGACTCGGCTATCGATAGATTACACAGTCTGCAGAGGTAGCACACTGTACCCACACCACGGAACCCATGGCCTCGCACTCCCATTCGGGTGGAACAATGGCATTCCGACAAAACCCTTCCATTGCCATGACACTCTCCCGGCCACTCCGACCGAATCCCCAATGGGCTAGTCCTGGGTGGCCCGTGTCTACGAAAGACACACCGACCACCGTCGTGGCCAAAACAATCCCACTCGGGGACCCGGTACCAAAATCTCAACAACGGGCACACAAGGTTATGCCTACTTATCGGGCCAGGGTAAGCACGCCCATAACCTTCCCTAGTTGGAGGCACCGACCAGAGACATGTCAATGGACCGAATCAAGGCCTTCCCACAAAGGCAAATGTGGTTGCACTGGGAAAATCTCAATTCAGCGGCACCATGACCCAGTCAACGATATATTCAAGTTGGGTTATATTTAGGTTCAACTTAAAATGAAAATGACCGGTGTCATAGCATGCCATGAAATGCAATACTACACATGCATCATATAATACGAAAATGGCTGTTGTCAACCATATTCACACTAAGCATAAGCATCAACAACTTATCTTACTTTCCTGGTCTCACTTTAACAATATATTTTTCAGCATGTAACATTATTTTCTCATGCAAGAAAATAACTTCGATTAATTCCTCATATGCATAGCAAAGATTCTACCATTCTCAGCTCAAGCAAATCCTAATTTCTTTACCAATCAAGTTAGGTTCAAACATTCTGGAAATTAAGTAAAATGGCTACACCAATACTAAACAGGATATATTCTAGCAAATTTAACTATTTATTTATGCAAGAAAATAACTTTAAGCAATTATTCATACACATAACAACTAATTTTATCATTACCATAATTAGATCTTAGCCTCTTTACCAACTAAACTAGTTTCAAGGTTCTGTAAATCAAGCATAATACCAGCACACACTTTAACAACATATAAATAACATAATATTTATTTAAAATGCATGGATTAATCTTTCAATTCAAGTAAGAAATTCATCAATATTGAAATGGCACCATGAAAATGTTGTTGTGGCTTGCCTTAGTGCAGATGAGGTTCACAAGCCTTCTGGTGTTCCTCAAGACAAGCCTCATCCTCTGAAAATAATTTCAAACACAGGAAGAAAATATCAAGAACTCTTCTGAAAATCACCAGAAATTCTAGACAGCTGAGAAATATCTCATTTTTGGTGAGCTGCTAGATATCCTTGCAAAGAAGATAATGCAAAAAGAATCAATTCATTTGGACTTATGGTTTAAAAGTTATGGCTGTTTGAAGCTCTCTGGAATTGAATGAAATTTGAATTTAAATAAATAGACTAGGGGGGTGACGTCGAAGGCATAAAGCCTTAGGGCGCCACCACTCGTACCGCTTCGTGCGCGTATAGAGTGGCTGACTAGAAGGCCCCGCTAGTTAGGTGAGAAGGAGGGGAGAAGGAAACAGAGGAAGGTCGCGGCATTGCCGGAGCTCTCGCCGGCGACGAGGGCTCCTTGGCCAAAACCAGAGGGAGGGATCGAGAGAGGGGGTTGAGGCGCGGCTGCCCATACCCGTAGTGTAGCTAGGGGCGGTCGGACGGCATCCGAATCTTCCTCGCAAACAGAGGCAGAGGGCGGGGGTCGCTGGAGATGAAGAAGACGGCGAGCAGAGGCAGCTCCAAGGGCTCCAGGGGGGAAGGGATGGCTTCTCCGGAGAGAGGCAGAGGCCCTGGAAGGATCGCCCTAGCCTGCGAGGGGCTGGAGCTACTACGACGAC
>NW_021176637.1:0-1926 GCF_002162155.2 Triticum dicoccoides
ACCAACCGGGACCAAAGGCCTCTTTTCAGCAGCCCAAAGGGCGGGAAGCGGCGGCCTTTGGTCCCTCCCCTTTAGTCCCGGTTGGTGCCACCAACCGGGACCAAAGAACCATGTGCTGCCCGCGTTGGGGCCAAAGTTTAGTCCCACCTTGTTAGTTGAGAGGGGCGCGCAGTGGTTTATAAGCCCCACTGCCGCACCCCTCTCGAGCTCCTCTCCACCGTAGGCTTGCGGGCCTATTTGCTACTGCTTTGCCCGATGGGCCTTCTGGGCCTACTGCGGGCCTGAATCCTGGCCCATGGTAGGGTTTGTAGTCGTATTCAGGGCGTGGGGGCCCAGTAGGAGGCATTTTTTTTGTTTTTTTGTTTTCTTTTTGCTTTATTTATTTTATTTTGTTTCTACTTACAACAAAATACTTATTGTTGCTATTTTTAATTATTTTCCAGTTTTTTTTCTGCATTATTTTTTTTTGTTTTTTGCTTTATTTTTTAATTCTTTTTGCTTTTAGTTTTAGAAAAATTATAAACTTTCTGTTAGTGCCATTAGTTTTCAAATTTGAAAACACTTTTTTTGTTTTTTTGTTTTCTTTCTTGCTTTATTTATTTTATTTTGTTTCTACTTACAACAAAATACTTATTGTTGCTATTTTTAATTATTTTCCAGTTTTTTTGTTTTGTTTTCTGCATTATTTATTTTCTTTTGTTTTTTGCTTTATTTTTTAATTCTTTCTGCTTTTAGTTTAGAAAAATTATAAACTTTCTATTAGTGCCATTAGTTTTCAAATTTGAAAACACTTTTTTTGTTTTTTTGTTTTGTTTCTTTCTTTATTTGTTTTATTTTGTTTCTACTTACAACAAAATACTTATTGTTACTATTTTTAATTATTACGAGGGCCGAACCATAAGACATTAAAGCATTTCAAATGAACTATGAAAAAGTTGAAAGTTGGCATGGTATCATAAATTCACCCACATAACATGTGCATGTACAAAACGGACAATGGTATCATACTCGTCTGTTACAAAGTTGGCATGGTATCATCATAATAGTTGCGGGAGAAAGTCTTCACTTTTTCTTCGCTTGTTGTCACATCCCTAGTTCTGACAATGCCTAGTGCATGTATTAGAGTGTTACATCATGTTTAAATTTCATTTAAACCTGAGATGGGGATTGACTAAGCCCTAGCACCAAATGAATTCAACTAGGGTCAAAATAAAACCTTTTTCATTGAACTCAAAATGTCCTCTAAAAATGTTCAACATTTCTGGTTTGAGGTGGAAGCATCTACCAAAAATGGTTTATATTTTTGCAGGACATATTTGGTCACTAAATTAAATCATATAGTATTTTCATTTGGGCATTTAAATGCTATTAAATATTTCAAATGCTCAAATAATCATAAACTAAAATGTTTACTGTTGGATATATTCTAAACAGTAGCCATGATTAGTTTCATGATTTTTGAAAGTGTCTGAGTATTTTTAATAAAGCCCTAAATTTACAGAATAATAGAAAACTGAGATAATTAGAAAAAGAGAGAGAGAGAGAAGGAGGTTACCTGGCCTTACCGTGCAGCCCACCAGAGCCTGGCCCAGCTCCATCTGGCCGGCCCAGCCGGCCCAGCCCACCTCCTCCCCCTTGTCCTCTTCCTCCTCTGCCAGGAGGACGAATAGAGGAGAGGCGTGGCGCGCGCCCGAGAGGCCTCGGCCACCTCCTGCTTCCCCCCTGGCCACCTCCTGCCTGGTTGCCTCCCTCCTCGACGCCCGGAGACGCCACGCACTCCCCCTCGCCCCCTGCACCTCTCCTCTCTCCCCCTGGACCCCATTCCCTCCTCTGCTTCCCTCTCGCGCACACCACCGAGCGGAGCTCGCCGTCATCGTCGCCGTACCCATGGCCACCACCACCCCCTCTCCTCCCCGACGTGCTCCT
>NW_021176638.1:0-1195 GCF_002162155.2 Triticum dicoccoides
CTTTTCAAACAGTGAATTCACTCTCTGTTGTTGGGTTCTTCCCCAGTTACCAGAATCATTCCCAGCATTTGCATTTTGTTCCTAGCTTGCACCGTCAATGTGCCATTCTACCATGGGTCTCTTCCATTTCCGGTGGTAAGCAAATTCATCCATTACGTTGTCTTCAACAAGGTAATCCACATCATCCAAGTCCGAGTATGCCATTCTACCGACCCCCGCCAATCGATTGCTGTGATTTGCCTTAGGCTGATATAGAGAGTCTCAATGATCTCTATATCAAAGGTAATTCTTTTTGCCACTTAAGGGGATATATCTTCGAGTCACCTTCCCTAAGGTGCATCATTATGGTGTCATGTCAACTTAACTCCTCGCTACGTTGACAATCGTTTACCACCTTCTTAAGTGTGGAATTATTGTCCACCTAGTGAACCTTCGTCATCCATTTCTTTCCACCCCTCTTGATGTGTATCTCGTGTCTCAACCCGAGAGATGGTCCTATGTCTCATTCCGTGAGTTGTTCGATCTTCAAGAAGATCGACCCTTCTAGAGTCTCCTTCTTCTCTCCATGTCATGTTGGCAGGATTTCTCAGAGCAAGACTTCGAGACAATGATGGTGATCGAATCAACGTTCATTCGAAGCGCAACCTAGATCGTGAAGATTATACTAGTTTGCGTTTCCCCTTCATCCTACCCTACGCTTGAATCTCGAGACGAGATTCTTGTTTAGTGGGGGTGAGTTGTCACATCCCTAGCTTTACCCTGGCCTTGGACTAGCTTGGTTGCTGCATCATGTTTAAATTCAAATGAAATTTGAATTGAGGAATTTTCAAAGCCTCAGAATCCTTTAAAAAAAATGATCAAGATAAAAATTGCTTCAAATAAGTCCAAGAAAATGTTCTTGTTATCCTCTGGAAATATTGGCAAGAGGTAAAATCCAAACCAATATTTTCGGTATTTCAGAAACATTTATTTTGGGTATTTGACTTAAATCAATAGCTATTTGAATTGGACTTATATCTACTATTAAATAAATATAGGTCCAATAATTCTGAAATATTTTTGTGGAGCATTGTTTTAATTCTTTTAGCTCCTAAAAATATTGTCAGAAGTAAAATAAATTGAATTGGTTTCAAAACCAAATTCAAAACAAACCTGCAAAATAGAAAACAGAATTAAAACAGAGAGAGAGAGAGAG
>NW_021176639.1:0-1255 GCF_002162155.2 Triticum dicoccoides
TCCAGGAGTTGCAAGTAGTTTCTGGTGTTTGTAGCCTACTGGAGGCCGTGGACAGCGCTGACCGTAGGGGTGGGCTGTGATGCGGTAGGTACGTGGCACGGTGTACCGGATGCCCGTTTGGTATCTCGGGAACCCTGTTCACATCGTTTGGGGCTGTGAGCGAAACTCCGGCCGGATCTCCTCATGGATGGAACCCGAATAGGCGATAAACCTGGACTAGAGACTTGAGTGTTTAGGTAGGTCGTGGTCTACACCCACGTCGGCTTTCGCTTGAAGTCTGCCGAGCACATGTCGTGTGCAGACGCTAAGTGGTGGAAACATGTATGAAGAAGTACACCCCTGCAGGGTTAATATCATCTATTTGAATAGCCGTGTCCGCGATAAAGGACTTCTGGGTTGCTTATATCAGTTCATAGACAAGTGAAAGAGGATACTCTAAAATATGCAAGATAAGCGTGAGTGCTATGGATGGCGCTCTCGTAGGGAGACGGGAGCGGATCCATAGTGGTGTATTGATATGGTGGATATGTGGACTCGTGTGCGCCACCTCAAAAGAGTTACTTGCAGTCGTAGTTTAGGATAGCCACCGAGTCAAAGCTGGCTTGCTGCAGTTAAACCCCACCATCCCCTTTGTTGATAATGATGCATATGTAGTTAGTTCTGATGTAAGTCTTGCTGGGTACATTTGTACTCACGTTTGCCTATTTTATGTTTTTGCAGAGAGACTTCGGTCTCACTAATAGTTTCGCGTGGACTTCGATGTTTAGCTTGTTACCTTAGCTACGATCTTGTGCCCCGGCAGGATCTGGTAGATAGTCAGGCTTCTCAGCCCTTTTCAGTTATAGATGTCTGTACCCAGACATGATAGCTTCCGCTTGTGCTTTGATTTGTATGCTCTGATTGTTGGGTCATGAGACCCATGTTTGTAATATCCCGCTCCTCGGAGCCTAATGAGTAAAATACTTGAGTCGTAGAGTCATGTTGTGATGCCATGTTGTATTTGCACATATCGAGCATATTGTGTGTATGTTATTGAAATGCTTGGTATGTGTGGGATCTGACCATCTAGTTGTTTATCTCTAGTAGCCTCTCTTACCGGGAAATGTCTCCTAGTGTTTCCACTGAGCCATGGTAGCTTGCTACTGCTCCGGAACACTTAGGCTGGCCGGCATGTGTCCTTCTTCGTTCCTGTGTCTGTCCCTTCGGGGAAATGTCACGCGATGAATACCGGAGTCCTGTTAGCCTGCTACAGCCC
>NW_021176640.1:0-1159 GCF_002162155.2 Triticum dicoccoides
GCGTTTAAGACAAGGGAAAAATTCTGTAGAAGAATATTATCAGGAATTACAAACTGGCATGATTAGATGTGGTATTGTTGAGGAGAATGAAGCTATGCTTGCACGTTTTCTGGGTGGATTAAATAGAGAGATTCAGACCATTCTAGACTATAAGGAGTATACTAATATCACTCGTTTATTCCATCTTGCTTGTAAAGCTGAACGTGAAGTGCAGGATCGACAAGCATTGGGGCGAACTAACTTTTCTGCAGGCCGACCTTCATCATGGACACCACGTGCATCTTCTACTTCAACTGCACCAGCACCTCCATCCGGTGCCACCTCCAGCCGTGATACAAGAAAACAGGCACAACCACCATTATCTTCCAAGAGCGCACCTGCGGGTCCTGCACAGCGTTCTTCTTCTTCAATGGCATCAACAGGGCACACAAGTGATATTATTTGTCGTCGTTGTAAGGGAGGAGGTCATTATGCGAGGGAATGCAAATCTCCGCGTGTGATGATTGCTACCGCGGATGGTGGATATGAGTCCGCTAGTGACTATGATGAAGAGACATTGGCTCTTATTACACGTGAAGAACATGGTGGAGATGATTCTGATCATGAGACGCAATACATGGCTCCTGAAGACGCTGACAGGTATGAATGTTTAGTTGCTCAACGTGATTTGAGTGTGCAGGTCACACAAGCTGAGCAAAATCAGAGGCACAATTTGTTCCATACCAAGGGAGTTGTGAAGGAACGTTCTGTGCGCGTCATAATAGACGGAGGGAGCTGCAACAACTTGGCTAGCATGGAGATGGTGGAGAAGCTTTCTCTCACCACAAGACCACATCCACATCCTTACTACATCCAATGGTTCAACAACAGCGGCAAGGTTAAGGTAACACGTACTGTTCGTGTGCATTTTAGTATCTCTACATATGCTGATTATGTTGATTGTGATGTGGTACCTATGCAAGCATGTTCCTTATTACTTGGTAGACCATGGCAATTTGATAAAAATTCTGTACACCATGGTAGAAACAATCACTATACTCTTGTTCATAAGGATAAAAATATTACTTTGCTTCCTATGACTCCTGATTCCATTTTGAAAGATGATATTAATAGAGCTAATAAAGCAAAACAGGAGATGAATAAGAGTGAAAATCAGATT
>NW_021176641.1:0-1899 GCF_002162155.2 Triticum dicoccoides
AGGGAGATTGGGTTTTCTCTTCTAGATTCTATCCTTGCAACTTATATTATTGTCTCGATCTGGTGTGATTGAGAACGATCTGGTGACCAAACCTCCTGAACTGCATCAAATTTATTAGTCTCATGCCTGTGCATTCCATGGACGTGTCTGGGTGCAAGTCGTGCGCCTCCACGTCAGCAACACGTTTGCACCATCTGGGAATTCAGTTGTAGCATTTGAGAACGGTATGTACATGCTTTCATGCTTTCATCTTTCAGTTAGATTACAAATGTGCTCAATGAGACTATTCTTGATTAATTTCCCAGCCGGCAGGCTGCCACATTGCTACTTGAGCCTTGGTCATCCGTGACTAATTTTCCATATCATGGTGTGGCATATACTAAACAATTAACTATCATTGCAATTGATTCACTATGTAATCCAACTAGCTATTGATGGCCTCTTATTTAAGGCATGTGTATGCCAGTGGGTTGTCTCTGTATTAAAGAAATTAGAAACTTCTTTAAAAGTTTAACCTAGGAATCGAGACATGTTATGTCCAGTTTAATTTTATCTACATCTGGAAATGACTTACCAGAAGAATATTATAACATCAATTTCCAGTGTGTATAAAGAAATATTTGTGCTATTGTATATTTGGTGTTGATGGTGGTAAAAATTCTTCAGGGTTCTATCAGTATCATAGAAAAGGATACATCCAAAATATATTAACCTAATATTGAAGACATATTATATCCAGTTTAATTCTATCTGCGTCTCGAAATGACTTATGTGAGCATTATTATGACAGTAATATGCCACTATGTATACAAATATATTTGTTCTGTGATATCGTATTTGCGGTAATAAGAATATTAAAGTTATGTCATTATCAAAGAAAAGGACAAACTTGAGCTAATTTGCATTTTTTTTTTGGAAATGGAGGTTTACCCCCGGCCTCTGCATCATAATGATGCATGCAACCATCTAATTAAAAGTTCGTGAAGTAGCACAAAGCCATAAAAGTATTACAGCTGTCAAGCGGAGTGAAGCAAATTAAAAAAGAAAAGTACATGCTGACGACCACAACCGGTACGGCAATATGTAGGATAAGCTTCCTAGACTTGTATCATGTTATGCGACCGCCATCCGAACCGGTTGAATATAGCCCGTGCTACCATCTCCCGCTGGTTGCACCCAGTAACCAAAAGCTCCCTGGAGTCCATAGGAGTGAGTAAGGACCACGTACGGATCCAAGCGGTAGCTCTGAAGATGACCTGCCAAAAAGTTAAATTGTATTGTCTGTTAAAAATAAAATCATTCCGACAGTTCCATATAGCCCACGGAAGCGCACACATTCCAATCCGAATACGAGCCGCAATAGTATGTTCAACCCCAGCTAACCACGTTCCAAACAACGACTCAATGTCAACTGGAGGGTTAATGTTGAAGGCTATATGAATCGTTGTCCAAAGCAATTTGGCGAGTGGGTATTCAAGGAATAAATGTTGTATTGTTTCATAATGATCACAAAAACAACAACGTGAACTACCTACCCATCGCCTCTTGATTAGGTTGTCCTTGGTGAGTATTACTTGCTTGTGGACAAACCATATAAAAAGTTTTAATACGCAAGGAAACCTTAATCTTCCAAATATGCAACGATCTTGAGATTGAGCCAGAATTAATCAAATCCATATAAAACGATTTCACCGTAAAACCCCCATTTTTAGCTAATTTCCATTGCGTCGAATCTGGCTGGTCGGAGAGTTGAACATCTATCAATCTTCGAACCAAGTGCATCCAGGCTGTCCATCGCTCACCAACTAACGCACGTCTGAACTAGATATTCAAGGAAATCATTTGGAAAACTATGCCTACGTATTCATCCTTACGTTGCACAATGTTATAAAGGGTTGG
>NW_021176642.1:0-946 GCF_002162155.2 Triticum dicoccoides
CCCCCCTGACACTGACAGTGGGCCCCAGCGCCACTAATCCCTAATTAGGATTAATTTAAACCTGTTAAACCCCCCCTGTCACTGACGTGTGGCCCCCACACGTCAGGTTTGACTTCAGCCAGCCGCAGTTGACCACTGACGTCATGCTGACGTCATGCTGGCGCAATAATTATAATTTCTGGATTTAAATTAAATCAGGAAATTCCAGAATATTATTTAAACTTCAAAAATTCATAACTTTTATTCTGTAACTCCAAATTGGACAAATTATATATGAAAAATGATCAGAAAAATCCAATCTATCCATCTGTACTATTTTCATGCATGATCAAACAAGTTAAATTGATGTTTTAAGCATAATAAGGAAAAGCACTTTAAAAGACCATATTTGAACTTAAAATTTGAATCCTTGATTCAAATTTGTTCAAACCCCTCTGTTTTTAGTTGCATTAGCCCAATACACTCATATTGCCATGTTTCATGCATGCATCATATTGTTGCACATTGTTTGGTGATGTTTGTGTATCGGTGCTCTCTGTGGCAGGTTCTGTCCCCGAGGAGTACCGTGATTACCCTAACGAAGAACCGTATCAGTGCATCGAACCATCAGGCAAGCAACCAACCGTTTGATCATATCGATACAATCCCATGTTCTCGCTCCTGCTCTCTTTTACTGCATTAAGACAACGCGATTCAAACTGCTGTGTGCTACGGTAGTTGAACCCATTTCCTCTGCATGACCTGTCATTGCCACAGTAACTAGATGAAACCCACTAGCATGTGTAGGAGTTGCTTGAGCCATATGTATGTGTTGTTCCTACCTTGCTATGCCTGCTATGCTTAGAGTCGTGTCAGGTCTGGTTCATCTGGGTGATGGGCTGGAGTGAAATGATTATGTCGGTAATGAGAGTGGTGTGGTGAACACGATTTGGTAAAGGTATCGATG
>NW_021176643.1:0-1126 GCF_002162155.2 Triticum dicoccoides
AATGTTGATGACAGACACATAAACACACCGTTGTTCGCCGATCATGGAAATCACTACGTGACCCCAAAACTGAGTAATAGTCCAAGAGACGGGCCAGAATCGGCCAAAACCGCGATTGTTGATGACCGACACGTAAGCGCGCCTTGGGGTTCGACAACCATGGAAATCGCTTTGGGACCCCAAAAAGGTGAGTAATAGTCCATGAAACGGGCCAGAATCGACAAAAACCACGAGTGTTGATGACCGACAAGTAAACGCACCACGGGGGTTGTTAATCATGGAAATCACCGCGGGACCCCAAAACAGTCAGTATTAGTCCATGAAACGGGCCAGAATTGGCCAAAACAATGAGTGTTGATGACCGACACGTAAGTGCACCTTAGGGTTCAACAACTGTGGAAATCGCTCCATGATCGCAAAACGGTGAGTAATAGTCCATGAAACGGGCCAGAATCGTCAAAAACCGCAAGTGTTGATGTCTGACACGTAAACGCACCCTGGGTTCGTTAATCGCGGAAATCACTCTGGGACCCCAAAAAAGTGAGTAATAGTCCACAAAATGGGTCAGAATCAGCCAAAATTGTGAGTGTTGATGACCGACATGTAAGCGCACCTTGGGGTTCATAAACTATGGAAATCACTTTGGAATCCCTAAACGGTGAGTGATAGTCCACGAAACGGGTCAAAATTGGCCAAAGCTGTGAGTGTTGATGACGGGCACGTAAACGCACCCCAGGGATCGTCAATCATGGAAATCGCTCTGGAACCCCAAAACGGTGAGTAACAGTGCACAAAACATACCAGAATCGGCCAAAAATTGTGAGTTTTGATGACCGACACGTAAACGCACCCCGGTGTTCGTCAATCGTGGAAATCACTTTGGGATCCCAAAACTGAGTAATAGTCCAAGAAACGAGCAAGAATCGGCCCAATCTGCGAGTCTTGACGACCAACACGTAAGCACATCTTGGGGTTCGACACCCATGGAAATCGCTTTGGGACTCCAAAATGGTGAGTAATAGTCCGTGAAAGAGCCCTGAATCGGTAAAACCTAGGGTTATTGATCAACGATACATAAACGCACCCCGGGGTTCGTCAATCATGGAAATCGCTCAGGGACCCGAAA
>NW_021176644.1:0-1253 GCF_002162155.2 Triticum dicoccoides
CCAAATGCAATGGCAAGGGCACACGGAGTGCCCAAGTCCTTCTCTCTCAAATCCCACCGAAGCAACTAATGCTAGGGAGGAAAATGAGAGGAAGAACAAGAAGGAGAACACCAAGAACTCCAAGAACTAGATCCAAGGGGTTCCCCTCACATAGAGGAGAAAGTGATTGGTGGAAATGTGGATCTAGATCTCCTCTCTCTTTTCCCTCAAAAACTAGCAAGAATCCATGGAGGGATTGAGAGTTAGCAAGCTCGAAGAAGGTCAACAATGGGGAAGAACACGAGCTCAAAAAAGATTAGACTCAATGGGGAAGAAGACCCCCTTTTATAGGTGGGGAGAAAATCCAACCGTTATCCCCTCACTCAGCCCGCACAACGCGGTACTACCGCACCAGGGGCGCGGTACTACCGCGAGGCTGCGCGGTACTACCGTGGAGGACCACGGTACTACCGCGACAGCAGCACAGGCCGGAACTTGCCTGACTAGGGGGCAGTACTACCGCTTGCGCGGTACTACCGCTCCCCCTTGCGGTACTACCGCAAGGCAGGAAAGTCTCAGCCTGGGAAGGGCGCGGATGAAATAAATTACATCCGTGCCTACTTCCACTGAGGGAGGACCTGCGCAGAAACTCCGGCACGGTACTACCGCACACGAAGAGAGGTACTACCACGTAGGGCGCGGATGTAAAAAATTACATCCGCCCCTACTTCCGCTCATGCTGCTAAGCCTAGCCAGAGCCCGCGATACTACCGCGCCCGCGGCGCGGTACTACCGCGTAGGGCGCGGATGTAAAAAATTACATCCGCCCCTACTACCGCTCGAGCAGCTGCGCCTGGCCTGAGGCCACGGTACTACCGCTCCCACAGAGCGGTACTACCGCAAGGGCCTGCGGTACTACCGCTCCGAGGAGCAGTACTACCGCATGCCCCAGATAAGCAACACTAGGAGTCCTTCATTTTGCGGAGAAGACAACAGAGGGTAACAATAAAACCAGAACTGCCATAACTTCTGCAAATGAGCTCCGAATTGAGCAAACTCAAGCTTGTTGGATACAAGACAACGAGTAGCATCAAAACAGAGACGTATCATCATCCCCAAGCTTAATTCTTGCTCATCCTCGAGTAGGTAAATGATAAAAGAAATAATTTATGAAGTGTGAATGTTAGCAAGCGCTTAAGTTTGATCAATGATAGTTTCAATCACTTTTTCAAGCATCATTATATATCATAATAGTAGATCAACTCATGAAACTT
>NW_021176645.1:0-9567 GCF_002162155.2 Triticum dicoccoides
TTGAGGAGGAAAAGGAAAGGACCAGATTATGCAAACCTATTCAAACTGATGTAAATCTTTGGCAAGTGACTAGTGGGCAGCAAACACATGTTGTAAACTTGGAAGTTTATACATGTGGCTGCAGAAAGTGGGACCTGTCTGGCATACCATGCAACCATGCAATATCAGCAATTAACAAGGCAAAAGGATTTCCAGAGGACTATGTCTGCAATTTCTTCAAAAAATCTTTTTACCTTGCTGCATATGAACGAATGATATATCCAGTTCCTGGTGAACATGATTGGACAAGTACAAGTGGACCAGACATAGAGCCACCCAAATTTGATGTGAAAAAGGGGAGAAGGGAAGATAAGAGAATAAATGGCAGATTTGAGGTTCCAAAACCAAAGGACAGTTCAAGAATGACCACCATAACATGCAGCAACTGTGGGTTCCAAGGCCATAGGTACACCAACGGCAAGAAACTGTTGAGACCGGAATTTCCTATGAGGAAAAACAAGCATGTGGTAAACCCTTGTGAATTGTACTTGTTAATTGGTCTTCTTTCCTTCTATGTTTTTTGTGCTAAACCCTTGTGACTAACTAGCATGTTTCTTTTTATGTTTGCAAGGCACCTGCAAGATCAAGGAATGAAGCTACTCCACCTGCAAGATCAAGGAATGAAGATACTCCATCAGGATCACATCAGCCACCAAGATCAAGGTCTGGTACTGCAAGATCTGCTTCTACAAGAACTGCTTCTGCAAGATCTACTAGTGCAAGATCTGCTACTGCAAGATCTACTTCAAGATCTACTAGAGGGTCAGCTAGTGCAAGTGCAAGATTTGCAAGGCCTTTCACTGCCCCAAGATTTGCTGCAGGAGCTTCAACTTCCGGTCCTTCTACTTCTGGTGCTCCTTCAAGTGTCCTAGGGAATTATACTCGCTTGATGTCATTCTTTACTGCCAGTGATAACTGATACGTCTCCAACGTATCTATAATTTTTGATTGTTCCATGCTATTATATTACCCCTTTTGGATGTTTATGAGCTTTATTTTACACATTTATATCATTTTTGGGACTAACCTACTAACCGGAGGCCCAGCCCGTATTGCTGTTTTTGCCTATTTCAGTATTTCGAAGAAAAGGAATATCAAATGGAGTCCAAACGGAATGAAACCTTCAGGAGCGTGATTTTTGGAACGAACGTGATCCAGAGGACTTGGAGTGCAAGTCAAGAAGCAGCCGAGGCTGCCACGAGATAGGAGGGCGCGCTCCCCCTGTTGGGCGCGCCCCCCTGCCTCGTGGGCCCCTCGGGCGGCCACCGACGTACTTCTTCCTCCTATATATACCTACGTACCCCGAAAACATCCAGGAGCAGGACGAAACACAATTTCCACCACTGTAACCTTCTGTATCTGCGAGATCTCATCTTGGAGCCTTTGCCGGCACTCTGCCAGTTACACAATTGCCACCACTTTAACCTTCTGTATCTCCGATGAGTTGTGGGTAGTTTACCACAGACCTTCGGGTCCATAGTTATTAGCTAGATGGCTTCTTCTCTGTTTTTGGATCTCAATACAATGTTCTCCCCCTCTCTTGTGGAGATCTATTCGATGTAATCTCTTTTTGTGGTGTGTTTGTCGAGATCCGATGAATTGTGGGTTTATGATCAAGTTTATCTATGGATAATAGTTGAATCTTCTCTGAATTCTTTTATGTATGATTGAGTTATCTTTGCAAGTCTCTTCGAATTATCAGTTTGGTTTGGCCTACTAGATTGGTCTTTCTTGCCATGGGAGAAGTGCTTAGCTTTGGGTTCAATCTTGCGGTGTTCTTTCCCAGTGACAGGATAGTAGTAGATGCAGGCAGGAGTCGGTCTACTTGTTATGGACGTGATGCCTATATACTTGATCATGCCTACATAACGTCATAATTATTCGCTTTTCTATCAATTGCTCGACAGTAATTTGTTCACCCACCGTAATACTTATGCTCTCGAGAGAAGCCTCTAGTGAAACCTATGACCCCCGGGTCTATCTCTTATCATATTTGCTTCCAATCTACTTTTATTTGCATCTTTATTTTCTGCATCTATATTATAAAATACCAAAAATATATTTATCTTATCATACTATCTCTATCAGATCTCACTTTTGCAAGTGGACGTGAAGGGATTGCCAACCCCTTTGTCGCATTGGTTGCGAGTTCTTTATTTGTTTGTGTAGGTTCGTGGGACTTGTTGAGGAGCCTCCTACTGGATTGATACCTTGGTTCTCAAAAACTAAGGAAATACTTATGCTACTATTGGTGCATCACCCTCTCCTCTTCGAGGAAAACCAACACAAGCTCAAGACGTAGCAGTAACACTTGAGTGAGAGAATGTTGCTACTTTGGTCTGATGGAGTACCAGAAGATGTGAACTAAGTTATTTGTGCTATAAAACTGATGTATGTTCTAATGGAGTACTAAGTTGTGTCTGATGTGAACTAAGTTATTTGTGCTACAAACCATGTATTTTCTGGTCATTTGTGAACATATCATGCTCCTGTAAACACATTATGCCTACAATATCTGCAATATTTGGTCATTTGGCACTTGTGAACAACTCAATGCTTTTTGTGTTGTTCATTTGGCATTTGTGAAACAACTCAATGCTCCTGTCAATAATATGTCAAGAAACCATGCTCATGTGTGAAGATATTTGTTCATTTGGCATTTGTGAAACAACTCAATGCCAAGAAACCATACAGAAACTGGATGATAATGCCACAATGGCCACATACTTCATTACTTGGATGAACATACCAAATCTTTCTTTACAAAGACCCCTGAAACATTACTAGGATCAACAACAGTATGATCAAACCTGACACTAACTTGCAAGGATCAACCTGACCACAACTGACACTAACTTGCATCTCTCCACAACTTTCATCTTCAGTGCCAAAACAAGCTTGAGTCTAAACCACTGACCAGTACTAAACAAGCTTACTGCAGCAGCATCTTGGCTGTCACTAAACCTACCACAAAGACAAGAAAAAGAAAGACAACATTCTGATATTTCCCCTTCAGTGCATCTATCTATGCATTTTTTCCTTGAGCTGACCTTCCAAAGCCACTACCTCTCTTCCTCTTTGAGCTTCAGGCAGAGCCACAACTGCACTGTCATCTTCAAACACACCAACACTTGATTCACCTCTCAACCTATGCACTTCATCTCACAAATATCCAATCAAATCACTCAAAAATTTGGGTAGAGGATCATCATGCCATTCAGTGAAGCCATAACCACCATGCTGTACCAACAGAAATCAGGGTTTGAGAGGGGAGAAGATCTAATGAACAAAAAAGTAGAACAAAAATTATAATTACCATGGAATCAGCGCAGGCATATTACCTCCTGCCTGGGTTCTGACGGCTCCAAGAGATCCATCTCAGCGCCTTCCTATGCGGCCTGCACCAGCAGAGCTTCTCTGGCTCATACGCCATCGGGCCCTCACGGTAGGGCACCGGCAACCTTGATTCGTCCCCTCTCCTTCGAGAGGCTGGACGGAAGCTGGGAGCCTGAGAATGACCCGAAGACCACGACATTGACATATCCTTGGACGTAGCCGCCACCGCCGCCTGCGAGATCTCCTCTGGAATCGCCTCCGCCATCGCCTAACCCTAGTCCCCCCCCCCAAATGCACAAAACGTTTCCTGTTTGGCCACGCGCATTGCTTTATTAACCAGGGCCACCACTCAAAGCAATCCCTATTGACAGTGGCCACGTCAGCGTTTTTTGGCTCTAATGTTTGATTTGGCCACAGATTCGTTAGTTTACAGGTATAACTCGAGGCATCTAATAGCCATCAAAGCAACATATTTCATCAGAGGTTCAAGAGGAGATATAACTTGAGCATTAGCTAAATAACACAGCATAATGGAGTTCAACATAACCATAGATTCTTACATCCATAATTTCTAGATTCTCACAACATTAGCTAAAGACCATAGCATAGTGGAGTTCAACATTGTTCACAACTACTACATCCATACATTACACTTAACTAAACCACCCTTCACAAAAGATTAGCAAAGCCTTCTATCAAAGCAACTTATATGATGATAGGTATGCTCTGCTTCATCTACCCAGATCATCTTCATCTACCTCATTCCTTCAAGATGTCATGGATCAACTTCAACTTCTCTTTGCTCTTCTCCAGTAACTTGAGCTGCACAGCAAGCTGGAGCTTTAACTCATCCCTGTGTTTTATCAGATTCTCATGTCCCCTCTTGAACTACACATTCTCTTCTGTTAGTTTTTTCATAGACTGGGTGAGCTCGTCAACCTGAATCTTTAAATTGTTGTTTCCTTCAGCTAGCTTCCCCTACTCTTTCAAATGATTCATCTTCAGGTTCCTAATGACACTGCCTTGAGATTCTACCAGGATCATCAGCACTTTGTACTTCTCTTTCATCTTGAAGTTCTCTGTCTCGTTCTTCTCCATCTCATTCTTCATGGCAGCCACAGCTGATGCAGTGGCAACCTCAGCTCTCTTCTCCTTAGCCTGCACATAGCTTAAATCCAACACCCTGTCCTCCTAGGCATTGAGAATTTCATGGACATCTTCAACTAGTTTGTCATAGTTGGCATCCAGATTCCTTTTCTCTTCTTTAAGGTGGTGGATAGTAAGTGAACTTTCCAGGTTATCCTTCCTCCTAGCAGTCATGTTGTCTTCAAACATTTCCCAAAACTTCAACAATGCATTTTGCATTGTGGGAGGCCACTGGGTCAACCCAATCAAGGAAACCACAATTCACAGCTTCCTGCAATATAGCAAACACTTATATTGTTACTCTCTGAAGAATTACCATTATGTTAGGGCACTTTTAAAAAATCAACTAACAACATAAGAACTACAACCTATACATGTGGCCAACTAAACAATGCTACTTCTACTGCAACCTATACTGCCACAATTAAACATTAGCATCTACACTGCCTCAATCAACTAACAACACATGCCTGCACAACATGTTGTAGTGAGCTTCACTAATAATAAATAACTAAACTATGAGCTTCTCCATTGCCAACTAAGCTGCTGCCCATATATATATTACAGTGAACATAAGTATCAAAACCATAAGCATGAGAACTACTAATAAATAACTAAAACAAATATATATATATTAAGTGAACATAGCCAACTAAGTTATTGTAGTGAGCATCAGTACTATAAGCATCAAAACTACTAACTGGTAAACAATGTGCTTCATCATCAGTAGTAGTAACTATATTGCAGTGAACATGAGAGAGCATCAATCTTACATGCTGAGCACAAACTAGAAACCTCCTGCCAATCTCAAATGATTCAAAAACTACACAGCGCTCAGTTGGCAGCCGATGCTCCACGCAGAGCCCCACTGGTGCCTTCTCCAAGCCATTGTAGTCTTGGTCTTCAATGCTAGCAGTAATCTACAGGGAGCAAATCCTCAAATCAGAAAACCAGATCATCAAATCCCAAATCCCCAAATCACCTAACCCTAACCCTAGCTCTACCACTGACCTGATAATGCATCCCGTCGGAGGAGGAGGAGATCTGCAGGCTGGACAAGTCGTCGCTGCTCTCATCCTCGAAGACCATGGCGTGGCGGCGGTGGGGGACGCGGCGATCGGCGGCTGCGGCGGCTGGAGAGACGAGGGCGATGTGGCGAGGAGAGGGACATAGTGCGGCTGGCTCCGGTTGGGTTCGACCGGACCCGACTACCAGGAGCGACCGAGACGGGTGCGAGAGTTACCGAGCGGGTGCGCACGGGTAAGCCACCGTGGCACCTGACGCATGGGCCTGGTAGGTCAAATACGTGGTCAATATGCGCTTATACGGCTGTCAGACTGTTTTGCAACACTTAGGCTTAGAGTTGGTACTGCATGGCAAAAAAAGTGACTAGTGGTACTGACTCGTTACAACGTGCCGAAGTGTGGTAGTGTCTTGCAACTAACTCTGTTTCAACGCCCAATCAAACACAAAAGAGATGTGAAAGGGTCGTACATGCCCTTATTATCCTATTACGTTACTTACTTAGTAAACCTCCCCCAGGGCAATTGAAAGCATATCAGAAAGAACACATTTGTTTATCTATAGCATAAGGATTACTTAGCGCTACTCAATTTATGGACCCTGTTGTTTCAACGCCCAATAGACTTCGGGTTTGAACTCCGGACCACTCACTTTGTTCTAGTCTGACTGAAAGAATGCTTGGCTTGGCGCTGTTGTTTATATTTCATTAATTTGCTGCTTAATAACTCTGCACTGGATCTTGAAATGCAGTATTGGTCACCTAACACTGCTAGTCGCATCTTTGGAGTAGACCTATTGACAGAGTCAAATATTGGTTTCACCGGCGGAGACATGGAACCAAAGACTTGTGACCCAAGTGGATCTCTTGCCCCCCGGAGCTTCCTTGCATATGAAATCGTGAGTAGTGCTGCAGAGGCTCTTGTAACCAGACATGCAAGTGGTTGTGACGGAGATTGCCATGATGTGTACTGCTTTGTTTAGCACTACTGGGCTATGAATGTTGCCAACCAAGTTACAGAAAATACAATAGTACCTTTTTAGATAATGTGTACAGCAGCTAGTGTCAGTGAGTTGTTGCGGTTCCCATGGCCAATGCTTAGCAAAGTCTCACTATTTCCTTGTTCGGTGCAAAGTCATTACTTGATTAATGACAGTTGATAAATGGGAATCTTACCACGGAAGTTCTAAGGAAGTTACAGGAAACTCAGTCGCACAACGCCCATATTGTTCTAGTACCAACTTGCTCCAGGCCAAAACGATCTTACAGGGTGCGGGACTCAGCATTTGCCTTGGCTGCGATCCCCGGTCTCTTCTCCTCAAGGGCTGATATTTTTTATATTTTTGAGGAATGGTAAAATGCAAGGTTTGATTTTTCATCGGCTGGTAAACTATCTTGGAGATCTGCATGGTATATGAGAGCTGCGATTTTGCACCCAAGCTCATTCATTCCTGGGCGTGAACTGTAAATTCAAAAAGTAAGGTGCTCATGTGCGCAAGGTGCATGTAAATTTTCGTGGTGGTTGGATATCTGAAGAGCTCGTGCCAAAATAACAAAATCCACTATAGATAGTGGTTTTTTAAGTTTCTTAGACACTGAATGGAAACTCACGAACCATAGTTTACATATACAGGTCTAGATTTTGATATACTGGTGAAGATTTCAGACATAAAACTGACTCAGCCATAATTCTGATGAACACTTTCTCTTTTAGCTTCTTCCACCGTCTGATGTCCATGTCTTTAGCATCTTTCCACCGTCTCATATCGTTAGCTTCTTTCCTCGCTTCTCCTGCCTTAGATTAGGACCATGTTTTTTTTTTTGGAACATAGACGCACGTAGCGTCCTGCTTTAAATTAATAAAGCCACAAGGCAGCATCTACACACAAGTTTCGCAACATACGAACCAAATGACATAAGTCTCAACAGCGCGAAGGCCCGAGCATGCAAAGTGGCAATGAGCTAGCATATAGAACACACTTACGCACTCGACCAAACATAAGCTAAACCAAAAGACTCAAGCTTGCACTCCTTGTTGTCTCGCTTTCACCGTGCACAACTTGATCTGCTCCATAATCTCGATCATGCGGTCTTCGTCACACTGTTTCCCCAATGGCACCCAAGCATGTAAGAAAATATGGCATTTGAAGAGAATATCAGCAGGGTGAGCAGGGAACTTGTGTTCAATTGTAATTTTGTTCCGGACCACCCAAATCGACCATAGCGGCGCCCCTAGGCTACGCCACAGCAACCTCGCGTTTGCACCCCTATGTGCCTTTTGCAAGTTTAGTAAGTCCTCGCTAGATTGCAGGTTCCAATTATGTTTGAACGTCTCCCTAACGGCGCTCCACGCAATCTAGCTAGACAACACCCGAAAAACACGTGGTTAGCATCTTCCCCGTGGCCGCAAATGGCGCAGGACCCGTACGCCGGACCATTCCTGTTGGCCACATTATCGGAAGTAGGGAGGCGATTGCGGCACAATTGCCACACGAAAATTTTGATCTTGAGGGGAATGCCAGCTTTCCATAGCCCCCTAGCCATATCTAGCACATTCCCCTCGGTCAGCTTCGTATATAAGGACTTGACCGAGAAATTCCGGGAAGCCGTGAGCTTCCAGGAGATCTCATGCCGCTCCTGGCTTAGAGTCTGCCCCTCTAGGGCGTCTACAAGCGCATTCTTGGAAGCGGCCTTGCTGGCCACCAACATCCTATAAAATGATATCGCCGGAGGGTGAACCTGAAGGGCGTCGGTGACCGAGATATTAGTATCTGTGGCTAGTTGGTACATCGCTGGGTGTGATCATGCACTCGAATTGATCAGAAACTAAAATTACCAGCAGTCTCATGAACTCCATCGTGACCGGGTCCGTCTCGAAAACCTTCTTGACTGGGTCTCAACGGTACCGGGCCCTGAGGACGTCATGCTCCTACGGGACGGTGAACTCTGACAAGGGGTCTGGGATGCTCAGACTTTCGCGTTTCACGTCCTCCTTGGACCATATGGACCTCTTCCCCGCGTAACCACGGCTTCCGAGGTGGTGGCACCCCATGTTCCTTTGTTGAAGCCCTTTCATGTACTTCGACTTTTCTTTGGCACCTTCGGCATCGCAAGCCGCCTTGAATATTTGAAATTGCTCCTCTGTGATTGTCGGATTATCCTTTACAATCTCGGAGTAGGGTTCCTTTTTGTTGATGGCACATTTCATCCTTACTTTCCAGGCGGCCAACGCGTCGCTAAACTTGGTCATGGCGCGTTTTTTTATCTTCTTCATTGTCAGGTCTTTCTGAGGATCAGTATATTGGATTTCATCCCGGACCGGGAACAAGAATATCTGGTGCAGCAGGGTTAGGAGGGAGAGCTTCATATTTGGCCTCTTCTTTAGTTTCTCATCGTTGATGGTGGCGCACACCCATACGATGCAACCTATTTGATTGCCGTAGCAGGAGCGCGCTTCCACATGCTGTTTTTCCTCAAAATTGTCGTCGTCCACCTCCATGACCACTAGTCTAGTAGCGAGGAGCTGGTTTGGGCGCCGACATCACTCTTCGGTTCCGGTTCTATGGCTTTGCCAGTCTCGCTGCCGGTCTCGGCGCCGGTCTCCGTGCCCGATTGGGTTTCAATGCCAGTCTCGGCGCCGGTCTCGATGTCGGTCTCGGATGTGACAGGTGGGCCCAGCAACAACAACAGTTGATCGTTGGCAAGGTTCAAATAGCCGTCTCCCACCAGGTAGACGTCGTCGCAATCACCAGAACCATCTCCTTCATCGTTGCTAGCCATGTTACCTACGATTAAATCTAGTCAATTAATACTAGACCTAAAAAATGAATAATGACATAAAAAAGGCCTATGTTTTGCAGGAACATTGATTCCTTCCCGGTGCGGCAAATCCCGGGCACTCGATATGTCCTACTTTGTAGCACAAGTCATCCCAAAATTCACGGAAATTTTTGGCATGACCTTTGCTAAAAAGTGGACAAATCGAGAACCTAAAATTTGCCGGAACGAAAATGAATCAACATTCC
>NW_021176645.1:13377-18436 GCF_002162155.2 Triticum dicoccoides
CAACAACTTAAGAAGGAATATGAGCATAGTTTAGTCTTGAATTTGCTAGTGAGGGCAACAACACCTTTTGTATGTCAGATAGAAGGAGATTTAGTGAGATCAAACTACAGCAATGTCTGTCAGAGGAGGGAAGAAAATTTAGCAACTATATTGTATAAACCACCTATTGTGTATGATCTCAATGAGCCTGCAGTTCTTGTTGTTGATCAACAAGGTGTTGTTTTTCATAGTCAGTGCACACAAGAGAACAGAAATTTTAGTAAGGGGAAGCTCAAAGCTGTAATGGAGGAAGAGGCACTGGTAGAGGAGGGGCATAATAACAGTGTTGACTCTGAGGCTGCTGCATATGACAATGATAAAAAATCCTTTCTGCATGGAGAAGTACTGGACAATTGAAGACACAGAGATAATTGAGGGGAATAAACTAGCAAAATAAGAAGTTGAAGATGAAGATTCAGATGAAGATTTAGATGAGGATTCAGAAGAGGAACAATTACATTATGAGGGTGACACTCAGGTTGAGAACTTGTTTGAGATGGAGGAGGAGGAGGAGGAGGAGGAGAAAGAGAAGGAGGATGAGGTCAATGTTGTTGCAACAGAAAAAGAAGCAATGCAAAAAAGAGGAAGAAGCTGATAGTTAGGAGAGGCCCTATTACTAGGACACATTCAAGTGTGTTGGAGGTGGTGCAACCTGATTTCATTCCTTCATCAGATGAAGAAGTTGATGGGTTGCTGTTTGAGGATGAAGATGATGGACATGAGCCACTGTCATTTGTTCTACTTAAAGGGAGGAAGAGTAGGGCGAAGAAAAGGAAACCAAGGATCTGGTACAATCACAAACTTGGGAAACCACATCAGCGGTTATGTCTGTACATTTGCTTCAAGAATCAGAAGGAATTCAGAGATGCTTTGTTGAGCTTGCATATCACACAGGCCAGAGACATCAGGTATCACAGAAATTCAGACCAAAGGATCATTGCCTATTGTAACCAGGAGCACTGCCAGTTTAGCATAGTTGCTGCAGTTATCAAAGGGGAGAAGACTTTTGCTATTAAGAAAATAAGGCTGGAGCACACTTGCCTTAGCGGCACTGAGACATCTAGGATTAGTGCCAAGTGGCTTGCAAAGACCTATGAGTCAATGTTTAGGTCTGATCCAACCACAAGCATACACACTCTGATTGACAACTACAATGAGAAGTATGGTGTTGATGTCCCAAGGCACATGGCCTATAGGGACAAAAACCTTGCTGTGGAAGCTGTGCTAGGAGAGCACAAGAAACAGTATCCCAGGCTTAGGGATTATTCTCAGACCATCATGGATACAAACCCTGGTAGTAGGGTTGTACTTGCAATAGTTACTCCAAAACCAACTACAAAAATACCACATCGAGGACCAAGGTTTCATGCTATGTTCTTCTGCATAAATGGAGCAAGGGAGGGATTTCTCAATGGATGCAGACAATTCATTGGTTAGTAATGCTTTATAGTTCTTTCTCAATGGATGTAGTGGTGCTTTATAGTTCTTTATACTTAAATATATAGTTTAGTAATGCTTTGTAGAAGTTTAAATTGTTCTTTGGTTACAACAACAGGTGTTGATGGATGCTTTATTAAGCTCACCACGGGTGCTCAAATCCTAGCTGCCACTGGAAGAGATGGGAATAATAATATTTTCCCACTTGCATTTGCTGTTATTGGACAAGAGGACACAACTAACTGGTGTTGGTTTCTACACCAACTGAAGATATGTCTAGGAGGATAAGTTTGCAAATTGGGCCCTTATACTATCATGTCTGATAGACAGAAGGTATGCATGCATCTTCCTGTTATGTTCTTGCTTTTATGTTCTTCTGCATTAGCATGTTATGTTCTAGATGTAGTAGTACAACAGCTAAGTCTAGCATGCTATGTGAACAGGGGCTACTAAATGCAGTAAACCAAGTTTTCCCAAACTGTCATCAAAGATTTTGCCTTAGACACCTCTATGCAAATTTCCAGAATGCTCAGTTTAGGGGGGAAGATCTTAAGAAATGCATGGATAATGCCAGCTATGCTTATAACCAGCACAATTTCAACATTGCCATGAATGACTTGAAAAATGAGAGTGAGGAAACTTGGAAGTGGCTAAGTGGAATACCTAAGCACACATGGGCTAGGCATGATTTTGACACTAACTGCAAGACAGACTTGGTTGTTAACAACCTGTCTGAGGTGTTCAACAACACTACTAGGAAAAAGGCTACTAGCAGCGCAGGTAAAATGGCTACTAGCAGCACGGGTACCCGCGCTACTAGTATCACGCTACTACTAGCTTTGTTAGTAGTAGCGTGTGTGATACCCGCGCTACTGCTATTACGGAACCGCGCTACTACTAACAAAGTAGTAGTAGCATGCTTATAATACCAGCGCTATTAGTATTCAAAATACTAGTAGTGCTCAATTTGTTCCCACGCTACTACTAACTATTTAGGATTTAAAAAAAAATTAACCAATTCCATTTTGCGCATACAATTCAGAGAAACAATTGTGATGGAAAAATGTCACTATCACACAGTTGCCATATTCCTTATTCCTGATTTTACTATCACACAGTTGCCATATCTGCTACCACACAGTTTCTCAATCTACATGTCCTCACTCCAATAGTAAGAAAAATGAAAAGGAAAAATAGAGCTAATCTGCCATTGAAATGTCCTTATTCCTGAGTAATATTCAATGGAATGGTGCAATTGAACTACAGTCTCATGGATTCACTCTGCCGCTTCAACATCTCATTATCCTGCAGCGATAGAAATGAGCATCAGCAAGGCATATAGATATAATGAATAAATGAAGAGGAAGCATAATCTCAGACGATACAGGAGAAAAGGACTAAGATTCTGATACAATGCGAATATGCACTGTAAGTACACATATATTTCAGTTACAAAAAGATATTCAGTTAAAAAGTGACAAATAACTGAATGAAACTCAGACTATATATTTCAGTTACAAAAAATATTTCAGCTTAGGAATGCAGTGTATAAATCAGACTAAATAGATAACACTAACAAAGCTTAAATTTTAAATGTGCAGTTTAAGTACGAGCACCTACCAACTGAATATAGCTAGCTAGCATAAATGTCATGGCGCATGATTTTTCTTAGTGCATTTGCACTAGGAAACTAGTCCTAACATATCAATATTTTGATCAGCATTATCCTACAGACCCTGTGTAGCAGAGTTGATGATCTTATTATCCTACAGACCCATCACTCAAGTGCATAACTAACAGTAAAACCATCAACAGTGCATAACTAACAGTAGTAACCATCAACAGTACAGACATATGTAATAACATTACTAACTCAAAGAAGATGCTAGGGGTTCGTTAAGAAAGCTAAATATCTCTAAGTTACCAAAGCTAGTGAGAATGATCTCAAATTCGTAAACCCACTTCATTTATCTTGTTCCAACTTGTGAATGGCGACTGAATTTGTTTTAGACAATAAGTAAGGTTGGTAACGGTGCAACAGAGTGGCAGGATTCAGATACTATTGCAGAAAGAATGGTGGTGATAATGCAGGAACGGAAGGCGGTCTGACTTATGAACCCATGGCAATCTGACTTATGATGTTCAATATTCTATATAAAATGGATAAGTTCAGTCTTCAAACAAAAAAAAGCATAAGTTTCAGAAGAATCGAAGGCTGGCAGATGGGAGCAGCTTCTCCACGGCCCCCTTGACCAGATCGGATCAGAGCAACCTGCACACACAAAAAAAAGCTCACGAATCAGGTATGGAGATGAAGAAGAAGACCTCCATGGGTGGAATTGTGGAAGAGAGCAGATGGGATCCGGAAGGGACTCCTCCTTTGGTTGCGGGCGTCGAATCCGGAAGCCGCACTGTGGGCGTGGTGGATCCGGCCGGTCTGGGGCCTTCCCTTTGGAGGGAAAGTGAGGGGCAGAGGAGAGGGTGGGTAGAGGTCGGCGGCATCGCTTGGATAGGAAAAATAGGGGCTTCTAGTGTTTCGGGCGCGAGGAGGGATGGAGAGCCTGGTCAGATCTGGTCTAGTCGATCTGGGAGGGGAGGGGAGAGGGCACCGGTGGTGGGGGAAGAGGAGGTCGCCGGCGGCGGGGTTGGGTGGGAGGAGGCGAAGAGGAGTGGGGTGGAAGGGGGGTTCGCCATAGATTTTTTTCGTTTTGTTTTGTTTTGTGTCGACAGACGAACGGGAGACCGGCGCAGGAGGGGGTACGGAGGTACATAGTAGAAGCACGGGTATATAACACGGGCTACTGCTATTCATTTAGTACTAGCGCAGGTTTTACACCACGCGCTACTACTACTGCCTATCTGATGAGGCATGACGGAAACCATTTAGTAGTAGCGTGGTTTAAAAACCCGCGCTACTACTATCAACTTATTAGTAGCGTGGGTTCTTAACCCGCGCTACTACTAATTAGCAGTAGCGTCTGTTTTTATACCGCGCTGCTGGTAAAATCCTGTGTATAACGTTTTCCCTAGTAGTGCAAGTACATCATAGATTTTAGGAAAAAACCTATTAGGACCATGATTGATGATATTAAGGACAAGCAGATGGTGAGGTGGCAAAGGAACAGAGAGAGAGAGAGAGAGAGAGAGAGAGAGAGGAAAGGCATCTCTATGGGAGATCACACCACATTATGCTGAGAAGCTTGAGGAGGAAAAGGAAAGGGCCAGATTTTCCAAACCTATTCAAACTGATGTAAATCTTTGGCAGGTGACCAGTGGGCAGCAAACACATGCTGTAAACTTGGAAGTTTATACATGTGGCTACAGAAAGTGGGACTTGTCTGGCATACCATGCAACATGCAATATCAGCAATTAACAAGGCAAAAGGATTTCCAGAGGACTATGTCTGCAATTTCTTCAAAAAACCTTTTATCTTGCTGCATATGAACCAATGATATATCCAGTTCCTGGTGAACATGATTGGACAAGGACAAGTGGACCAGACATAGAGCCACCCAAATTTCATGTGAAAAAGGGAAGAAGGAAAGAGAAGAGAATAAAGGGCAGATTTGAGGTTCCAAAACG
>NW_021176646.1:0-595 GCF_002162155.2 Triticum dicoccoides
AGGGCACCGGAACGGCGGAGGTCGGTGGCCACGGCATGGCCATGGCCGGAGCGGGGCGAGGCCGCGGTGGTGCGCGGGCGGCCGCCGGAGGCCGTGCGGGTGGCAGCCGGAGGCGGTGCTCGGCTGTGGCCCAGCGGGAGCTGCGGCAGTGGCCGCGAGGGGGCTCGGCCGGAGCAGTAGGGGAAGGCGGGTGGCGACCGGAGGCAGCACAGAGGAGCGAGGCCACCGTGGCGATGAGGCGCTGCAGCCCGACTGGTCCCCTGGCGCCGGCTGGGGCGAAAGAGGGCGTCGGCCAGGGCGGAGGAGGGCGAGTGCGGCCTGGAACGCAAGCTCCGGCACGCGGGCACAGTGATGCGTGCACGGGCGTGGACGGGACAGGGTCGTGGTGAGCGCGGGGGCGAGGGAGAGGGAGGAGGCCGGGGGCCTCACCACGATTCGTAGGGATTCGGGCAGCGGGGCTCGGGGAGGAGGTCGAGGACGTCGCGATGGAGGGGAAGCAGGCCGGCGGGGAGGCGCTCTCGGCGGCGACGGGCGGCGGTGTCGAGGCCGCGGGCGTCGGGTGGCGGCGACTTGGGGCGGCGGTGTCCAGGCGGCG
>NW_021176647.1:0-1840 GCF_002162155.2 Triticum dicoccoides
CCTCGCGACGCCACGGAGACGTCCCCGACCCCCTCTCACTTCTCCCTCGCTCTCTGGACCTCCCTCCCCCTCGCTCCTCTGTTTCCCCTCCCGCGACCGAGCGGAGCTCGCCGTCATCGTCGCCGTACCCATGGCCACCGGCCACCCCTAGCCTCGCCGATGCACCCAGGAGCTCCGCCTCGACCCCCTCTTCCTCCCCACCGATCCACAGCCCTCCGGAAGCCCTGCATCGCCGCCATCGCCGTCGTCTTCTACCTCGGACCCGCCGGCCATCTTCGTCAAATTCGCCGGCTCCGGACCGTCCCTGACCTCGCCGAGCGTCCCCTCGTCATCGCCGTGAGTCACTGACCCTCTCCCCTAACTTAGCATGCTCCCCTCCGTGCCGTAGCGCCGTTCCCCACGAGCACCGAAGCCACCGTCCGCCATTGCTGCTGCACGCATAGCCTCCGTGCTCCCCTGGCCTCACTAAGCTGCTCTTAGTGCTCCCCATGTCTAGCAGGTGCTGCCCAGCCTCTCCATTTGCTCACTGATGCACCGTAGCGACGCGCCCGAGCACCACCGAACACCATCGCCGCCAAAGCTCATCACCGGCATGAGTTCCGGCGACCCCACGACCTCCCACTCGGTCCTTTGGATGCACGGGAGCAAGGGCCATCCCCTGGTGCCCTCAGCGCACCAAACTGACGCCTCTAGCGCAAGTCCGGCGTGCCCCGCCGTGTTCTGTGGTCGCCGTCGGCTGGTCTCCGGCGTGCTGACGTGGCATCGTCGTTAGGGGCTAATGACCCTGTTAACTAACCCTGTGACACTGACAGCAGGCCCCGTAGCGGGTCAAAGCCCGGGTCAACGCGGGATTAGCCCCTGTGTCACCGACGTGTGGACCCCACACGTCAGGTTTGACCCGAGCCGGCCCCTGTTGACTTGCTGACGTCATGCCAACGTCATGCTGACGCAGTAATGCTTTCTGGATTTAATTTAATTCTGAAATTCCAGAAAAATGCCTAAAACTTCTAAAATTCATAGAAATTTAACCGTAACTCCAAATTAAATAAATTATATATGAAAAATTATCAGAAAAATCAAGGAATCCATCTGTACCATTTTCATGCATGTTAGAACAACTTATAGGTGTTGTTTAGCACAAATCAATTAAATGGCATTTGAATAATCACATATGGAGTTTGAATTTGAATCTTGTATTCAAACCAACTTCATTTAATCTGTTGCTAGTTGCATTAGCCCAAAACACATTCATTTTGCCATGTCATGATCATGCATCATATTGTGCATTGCATTGATTGTGTTCCCTTCTGTGTTGCCGGTATTGTCCCCTCTCGATAGACGTGATATCGATGATGTGATTGTTGACACTGATGAAGAGCTATATTATCTTCAGAAGTGCCAGGCAAGCAAAACCCCCTTGTTCATTTCGATAAAATCCCACTCTCTCGCTCCTGCTCTCTTTTACTGCATTAGGACAACAACGACATTTTGTTACTTGCTGCGGTAGCTGAACCCCTTTATCCTTTGCATGACCTGTCATTGCCACAGTAAATAGATGAAACCCACTAGCATGAGTAGGAGTTGTTTGAGCCCTGATGTGCCTACTCATTCATGCTTGTTGTCATGCCTGCTATTGCTTAGAGTTGAGTCAGGTCTGATTCATCGGGGATGAATCAGAGGCGTGTGAACATGTCCTACTGTGTGTGAGCGAAGTGTGTGAACACGATTTGGTAAAGGTAGCGGTGAGAGGCCATGTAGGAGTACATGGTGGGTTGTCTCATTGCAGCCGTCCTCAGGAACTGAGTTCTGTGTTTGTGATCCATGATTCAGCTACTACCAT
>NW_021176648.1:0-1312 GCF_002162155.2 Triticum dicoccoides
GGTAATTGTCCCCTCTCGATAGACGTGACACCGATGATGCGATCGTTGACACTGACGAAGACTCAATGTTATCTTCAGAAGTGCCAGGCAAGCAAAACCCCCTTGTTCATTCCGATAAAATCCCACTCTCTCGCTCCTGCTCTCTTTTTACTGCATTAGGACAACACCGATTCATCTGTTACTTGCTGCGGTAGTTGAACCCCTTTATCCTTTGCATGACCTGTCATTGCCACAGTAAATAGATGAAACCCACTAGCATGAGTAGGAGTTGTTTGAGCCCTGTTGTGCCTACTCATTCATGCTTGTTTGTCATGCCTGCTACTGCTTAGAGTCGAGTCAGGTCTGATTCATCGGGGATGAATCAGAGGTGTGTGAACATGTCCTACTGTGTGTGAGCTAAGTGTGTGAACACGATTTGGTAAAGGTAGCGGTGAGAGGCCATGTAGGAGTACATGGTGGGTTGTCTCATTGCGGCCGTCCTCAGGAACTGAGTTCTGTGTTTTTGATCCATGATTCAGCTACTACCACGCATTGGGCCCGAAACCAATGGACCCTCTCGGCTTCTTAATCACCCTTGTCCTCTGTCCAGGAGTTGCAAGTAGTTTCTGGTGTTTGTAGTATGCTGGAGGCCGTGCGCAGCGCTGACCGTAGGGGTGGGCTGTGATGCGGTAGGCACGTGGCACGGTGTACCGGGCGCCCGTTTGGTGTCTTGGGAACCCTGTTCACATCGTTTGGGGCTGTGAGTGAAACTTCGGCCGGATCTCCTCATGGATGGAACCCGAATAGGCGATAAACCTGGACTAGAGACTTGAGTGTTTAGGTAGGCCATGGCCGACACCCACGTTGGGCTTCCGCTTGAAGGTTGCCGAGTACATGTAGTGTAAACGGCGGTAAGTGGTGAGAGCGTGTGTGAAGAAGTACACCCCTGCAGGGTTAACATCATCTATTCGAATAGCCGTGTCCGCGGTAAAGGACTTCTGGGTTGCTTATATCAGTTCATAGACAAGTGAAAGTGGATACCCTAAAATACGCAAGATAAGCGTGAGTGCTATGGATGGCGTTCTCGTAGGGAGACGGGAGCGGTTCCATAGTGGTGTATTGATATGGTGAATATGTGGACTCGTGTGCGCCACCTCAAAAGAGTTACATTGCAGTCGTAGTTTAGGATAGCCACCGAGTCAAAGCTGGCTTGCTGCAGTTAAACCCCACCATCCCCTTTGTTGATAATGATGCATATGTAGTTAGTTCTGATGTAAGTCTTGCTGGGTACATTTGTACTCACGTTTGCCTATTTTATGTTTTTGCAGAGAGA
>NW_021176649.1:0-732 GCF_002162155.2 Triticum dicoccoides
GACACGTAAACGCACCACGGGGTTTGTCAATCGTTGAAATCACTCCAGGAGCCCAAAACTGTGAGTAATAGTCCAAGAAGCGGGCCAGAATCGGCCAAAACTGTGAGTGTGGATAACCGACACGTAAACGCACCTTGGGGTTCAACAATTATGGAAATCGCTCCGGGACCCCAAAACAGTGAGTAATAGTCCATGAAACAGGCAAGAATCAGCGAAAACCGCAAGTGCTAATGACCAGCACGTAAATGCACCACGGGGTTCATCAATCGTTGAAATCACTCCGAGACCCCAAAACTGTGAGTAATAGTCCAAGAAGCGGCCCGATTCGGCCAAAACTGTGAGTCCTGATGACCGACACGGAAACGCACATTGGGGTTCAACAACTATGGAAATCACTTTGGGACCCCAAAACGGTGAGTAATAGTCCATGAAATGGGCCAGAATCGGCCAAAACCGCGAGTGCTGATGACCGACACGTAAACGCACTACGGGGTTCGTTAATCGTTGAAATCACTCCGGGACCCCAAAACAGTGAGTAATAGTCCAAGAAGTGGGCCAGAATCGGCCAAAACTGTGAGTGTTGATGACCAACACGGAAATGCACCTTGGGGTTCAACAACTATGGAAATCGCTTCGGGACCCCAAAACGGTGAGTAATAGTGAATGAAACGGGCCAGAATCGGCCAAAACCGCGAGTGCTGAAGACCGACACGTAAACACACCACGGGGTTC
>NW_021176650.1:0-1341 GCF_002162155.2 Triticum dicoccoides
GATCTTTTAAGAAGAAGACGGACGTGGATGGTAATGTCACCATCTATGAAGCTCGACTTGTGGCGAAGTGTTTTCCGACAAGTTCAAGGAGTTGACTACGATGAGATTTTCTCACTCGTAGCGATGCTTAAAGTCCGTCGGAATCATGTTAGCATTAGCTGCATTTATGAAATCTGGCAGATGGATGTCAAGACAAGTTTCCTTACTAGTTTTCGTAAGGAAAGGTTGTATGCAATACAATCAGAAAAGTTTTGTCAATCCTGAGGATGCTAAAAGGTATGCTAGCTCCAGCGATCCTTCTAAGGACTGGAGTAAGCATCTCGGAGTTGGAATGTATGCTTTGATGATGATCAAAGATTTTGGGTTTGTACAAAGTTTATGAGAAACTTGTATTTCCAAAGAAGTGAGTGGGAGCACTATAGAATTTCTGATGAGTATATGTTGTTGACATATTGTTGATCAGAAATGACGTAGAATTTCTGGAAAGCATATAGGGTTATTTGAAAGGTGTTTTTCAATAGAAAACCTGGATTAAGCTACTTGAGCATTAAGCATCAAGATCTATAAGGATAGATCAAAATGCTTAATGGTACTTTCAAATGAGCACATACCTTGACATGATCTTGAAGGTGTTCAAGATGAACCAGTCAAAGAAGGAGTTCTTGCCTGAGTTGTAAGGTACGAAGTTAAGACTTAAAGCTCGACCACGGCAGAATAGAGAGAAAGGACGAAGGTCGTCCCCTATGCTTAAAACGTAGGCTCTTCAGTATGCTATGCTGTGTACCGCACCTGAAGTGTGCCTTGCCATGAGTCAGTCAAGGGGTACAAGAGTGATCCAAGAATGGCTCACAGGACAGCGGTCAAAGTTATCCTTAGTAACTAGTGGACTAAGGAATTTTCTCGGTTATGGAGGTGGTAAAAGAGTTCGTCGTAAAGGGTTACGTCGATACAAGCTAAACACCTATCTGGATAGCTCTGAGTAGAGAGACCGGATACATATAATGGAGCAACAATTTAGAATAGCTCCAAGTAGAACAGTTATTTGGAATAGCTCCAAATAGAGCGTGGTAGCTGCATCTAGGAGATGACATAGAGATTTGTAAAGCACACACGGATCTGAAAGGTTCAGACCCGTTGACTAAAACCTCTCTCACAAGCAACATGATCAAACATAAAACTCATTGAGTGTTAATCACATAGTGATGTGAACTAGACTACTGACTCTAGTAAACTCTTGGGTATTAGTCACATGGCGATGTGACCTGTGAGTGTTAATCACATGGCGATGTGAACTAGATTATTGACTCTAGTGCAAGTGGGAGACTGTTGGAAATATGCCCT
>NW_021176651.1:0-1688 GCF_002162155.2 Triticum dicoccoides
ATTTGTACTCACGTTTGCCTATTTTATGTTTTTGCAGAGAGACTTCAGTCTCACTAGTATTTCCGCGTGGTCTTCGACGTTTAGCTTGTTACCTCAGCTACGATCTTGTGCCCTCGGCAGGATCTGATAGATAGTCAGGCTTCTCGGCCTTTTTCATTTATAGATGTCTGTACCCAGACATGATAGCTTCCGCTTGTGCTTTGACTTGTATGCTCTGATTGTTGGGTCGTGAGACCCATGTTTGTAATATCTCGCTCCTCGGAGCCTATTGATTAAAATACTTGAGTTGTAGAGTCATGTTGTGATGCCATGTTGTATTTGCACATATCGAGCATATTGTGTGTATGTTATTGAAATGCTTGGTATGTGTGGGATCTGACAACCTAGTTGTTTATTCTTGGTAGCCTCTCTTACCGGGAAATGTCTCCTAGTGTTTCCACCGAGCCATGGTAGCTTGCTACTGCTCCAGGACACTTAGGCTGGCCGGCATGTGTCCTTCTTCGTTCCTGTGTCTGTCCCTTCGGGGAAATGTCACGCGATGAATACCGGAGTCCTGTTAGCCCGCTACAGCCCGGTTCACTGGAGTCCTGCTAGCCCAGTGCTACAGCCTGGATTCACTCGCTGATGACCGACACGTTCGATGCCGGGTCATGGATGCCTGTCCCTGTAAGTCTGTGCCACTTTGGGTTTACGACTAGCCATGTCAGCCCGGGCTCCTTATCATATGGATGCTAGCGACACTGTCATATACGTGTGCCAAAAGGCGCAAACGGTCCTGGGCAAAGGTAATGCGACACCCGTGGGGATACCGTGCGTGAGGCCGCAAAGTGATATGAGGTGTTACATGCTAGATCGATGTGGCATTGAGTCGGGGTCCTGACAGCGTTGGTATCAGAGCTTGACTGCCTGTAGGATTACCAAGCCAAACTGGTCGAAGTTGAGTCTAGAAATTCTTTAGTTATATAAGGGAATTGATTGTGGGATGGAACGTAAGGCTCTTTTTACTCCTTATGCCTTATGCCTTCTGATCTAAGTCATCTTATCTTTCCTGCGGGGATTAAGAACTAGGCTATCTCTTCCTTCTATCAGGATCACGTGTTACTAATCCGTAGACTTATAGATTGTTGGACTTAAGCCTCGTTTCAGTTTCTACTACTTCTGTATGTTAATTGTTGATCTCGAAATCTTGATATTGTGCTTCTGAGTGGTTATGCCACCATTTTTGTGAATGTCTCAAATCTTTTCTGAGCATTTACAGCCGTTATGCTGTCCGAGTCATCCCAGGTTTCTAAGTAGTTTGATGCATTTGCAAATCCTTTCTTCCCGTTTCAATGTTCCCATGGGCCAGATTAACCATACTAATCAGTGAGTTGAGGTACTCCGTTACCTTGACATATATGTTGGAAATATTATTATGACCCTAGGTGTCTCAGGGGATCATCTAGTGGTCTAGCCATGATTTGTGTCCTAGTGTGATGATTCTGGCCTTTATTCTCAAAAGCATCCTGTGATGCCATTTAGTTAGTAGGTATTCTATTCCTGGGTTCTTGAAACCGAGATTCACTCTACCTACTTCATGTTGATAGTAATTGCTAGTGCCTTTAGGATATTAGCAACCTTTGCATTAGTCCTCGATGTTCGTGGTATTCCTTTCTTCCAAATACTATGAACCGCTTATGGCAGATGTT
>NW_021176652.1:0-1435 GCF_002162155.2 Triticum dicoccoides
CTAACTCAGACCGATCCGTAGTAGTCCTCGTAGAAGTCACCTCCATAGCCTGGAAGCTCAACATGATCATCCGGAAACAGACGATCTCGCGGAGCTTGTGGACCATAGGGGCTAGGATGAGGCCTTGGACCAACAGACGGTGGCCTGCGGGGACCGCGAGGTGGGGTGATGCCTCCTACATCACGCCAAACCATCACGTCTGGCAGAGCAGACCTCACAGGATAGAGATCGCGCATATCTGAGAATCCAGCTTGCACCGCCGGTGCGAACCGAGTCAAAGTGGCCCAGTGGTCAGCACGGGTATTGAAGAGCTCTAACCTCAAGGCCCGATTTTCACGGTCCTTATCCTCGAGCATCTCAGCAGTGGTGCGAGTCCGTGAATCCTCCTGAGTGGTGTCAGCATAAATAGCCTGGAGATACCCTTGTGCTCCCGGAAGTGATCCTGGCATATACCGGAAATCAGAGTCCCGAAATATACCAGATCTGACTCGCATAATGGTCATCATAGAGTAGGCGGCGTCCTGCACAGCCATCTCAATAGTAACCCCGAGTCCATAAGAGCAGTGAAGGGGCTCGGTGGATCCAGGATAAGATGGAAATATCCTGACAGTGCAGAGATACTGGCTTTGATTAAAGTCCCGAAATTGCTCTTCGACCGTGTACTCAGGATACCAGCGGTATCCAGCCTCAGTCAATACCCTGACCAACTTGGCAGTATGGCCGGGTACATCTAGGCATCGAGTCAGGCGAACCACTTGATTGAGGTCGCGAGTGGCCATCTGAAAGCACAATCATAATGCAAAGGCATTAGAATTTCTAGCAAAATTTCGGCAGCATAACAGCTGTAAATGCTCAAGAAGGATTTGAGACATTTGACAAAGGATTTCGTACACCCTCAACATCATCATATCAAAGTTCTGAATCCATTCTAACAACATAATGTGGTAGTAGAACTGAACTAGGCTTGTATCCATCAAACTTATAAGGTACTACTGATTAGTAACACGTGATCCTGTTAGAGAGAATAGGTCCTAATTCCTTAACCCCCGATGGAAGAATGGACTGACTCAGATCAGAATGTCATAAGATAAAGGAGTAAAAAGAGCCTTACGTTCCAACCCACAAACAATTCCCCTACATATAACTAAAGAATTTCTAGACTCAACATCGACCAGTTTGGCTTGGAGAACCTACAGGCAGTCCGGCTCTGATGCCAACGCTGTCAGGACCCCGACTCGATGTCACATCGATCTAGCCGGTAACACCTCATATCACTTTGCGGCCTCACGCACGGTATCCCCACGGGTGTCGCCTTACCTTTGCCCGGGACCGTTTGCGCCTTTTGGCTCACGTATATGATAGTGTCGCTAGCATCCATATGATAAAGAGCCCGGGCTGACATGACTAGTCGTAAACCCAAAGTGGCACAGACTTA
>NW_021176653.1:0-944 GCF_002162155.2 Triticum dicoccoides
GACCCACTTGCTGATGACCGACACGTTCGAAGCTGGGTCATGGATGCCTGTCCCTGTAAGTCTGTGCCACTTTGGGTTTACGACTAGTCATGTCAGCCCGGGCTCTTTATCATATGGATGCTAGCGACACTATCATATACGTGAGCCAAAAGGCGCAAACGGTCCCGGGAAAAGGTAAGACGACACCCGTGGGGATACCGTGCGTGAGGCCGCAAAGTGATATGAGGTGTTACCAGCTAGATCGATGTGACATCGAGTCGGGGTCCTGACAGCGTTGGCATCAGAGCCGGACTGCCTGTAGGTTCTCCAAGCCAAACTGGTCGATGTTGAGTCTAGAAATTCTTTAGTTATATGTAGGGGAATTGTTTGTGGGTTGGAACGTAAGGCTCTTTTTACTCCTTATACCTTATGACTTTCTGATCTGAGTCAGTCGATTCTTCCACCGGGGGTTAAGGAATTAGGATATGTTCTCTCTATCAGGATCACGAGTTACTAATCAGTAGTACCTTATAAGTTTGATGGTTACCAGCCTAGTTCAGTTCTACTACCACATTATGTTGCCAGAATGGTTTCGGAACTTTGATATGATGATGATGAGTGGGTACGAAATCCTTTGTCAAATGTCTCAAATCCTTTTTGAGCATTTACAGCTGTTATGCTGCCGGAATTTTGCTAGAAATTCTAATGCCTTTGCATTATGATTGTGCTTTCAGATGGCCACTCGCGACCTCAATCAAGTGGTTCGCCTGACTCGATGCCTAGATGTACCCGGCCATACTGCTAAGTTGGTCAGGGTAATGACTGAGGCTGGATACCGCTGGTATCCCGAGTACACGGTCGAAGAGCAATTCCGAGATTTTAATCAAAGCCAGTATCTCTGCACTGTCAGGATATTTCCATCTTATCCTGGATCTACCGAGCCTCTTCACTGCTCCTATGGACTC
>NW_021176654.1:0-2024 GCF_002162155.2 Triticum dicoccoides
TTTCGCTTTGGTGGAAGTCGACTTTGACGATCCGACTACGAACGTGCGAGGACGTCGCGCCTTAGCAATCGCTAAACCAACTCCGAGAGGTTATTGACCACGCCGGAGCACGATCAACCTGACCACGAGGGTCTGTTTCCTGCGAGCAAACGAAGAACAAGCAAGAAACTAAGATTGCAATCTGGATATTGCGAATATAAGATGAAAGCTTTATTGATCAAGGTGGGGTTCTGTGACGCCTTTGTCTGGTCGTTGAACACAAACGAAATACGCGAAGTTGCAGCTATGGCGAACTTTTAATCTAAACAAAACCCAAAGTCTAAACGATGCCCTAAGGGCTGTATATATGGAGGAAGAGGGGGGAATTTCGTGGCCCTTGGTGGAGGGGTCCGAAATCAACCCTATCTCTTGTTTCCCCACACATACGGACTCTAAAAATAGCCTATACTGATGTATTTCGAAATTACATGGGCCTGGCCCAATAATAAGGTGACGCAGCACCTAAAATAGCCTCAGGACGAAATTTATGAAGTGGCATCTTGTATATTTCGTCCAAGGCTTCATGCACCCATTATGGTGGCTTCAAAGTCCTGAAATCATCACTTGTAACTCCGTTCTTGTTCCCCTTGCGCATGCCATCATCTCCATGCTTGTTCTTGCTCCAATGTTCATCCTTCTCCAAGCTATGCCCTTCATTTGTAAGCAAAACAAATGTATCCAATTTAGGCAGCATCATATTCTCATGAACATTAGAATCATTACCAAGAAACGAAAGTACCTGGTAATTTAGTTGGCGTGCACGAGCTCTAGTAATTGGTCCAGTATGTATAGCAGCAGGGGCTGTGGGTGTAACAATTGTATTGATGTCCTCATCAAAGAGGCCATGGAGAAGATCACTGGCCTTGAGAAGACGTTCGAAACAAAGCTCGATAACAAGTTTAATGAATTGCTCGCGCGTCTTCCACCACCACCACCCGCTGCACCTAACGCACCTCTCCAACAACAACAACAACAATGACTATCTCCACATCGCGAAACAGACCTCCACCGAGCAAGCCGTGTTCCTCTTGCGTTTGGCCAAACTGTTGGTGCTGCTGTTGGTACTTCTGTGGCTATGCAGAGGAGGATGATTATGTGGGAGATTATGAGGATGAGGTTGATCAAAATCAGCACTACGTGCAGCCACCTGTACAACCACCAGCAGGTCGACCTCAGGTATATATTCGTAATGGTAGGCCTGCACCACCACCTCAGGTACGAGATGATGTCCATATTCCTAAACTGAAATTGAATATTCCACCATTTGAGGGTAGATATGTTCCTGATATATATCTTACTTGGGAGTTAGAAACTGAACAACGATTTACATGTTTACAATATCCTGAGGAGAGACGAGTTGCTGCTGCTGTTTGTGCTTTCACTAGTTTTGCATGTGTATGGTGGTCTGAACATTGTAGATTATATCCTATTCCAACTACTTGGGCTGCTTTGAAAACTGCTATGCGTACGCGTTGGGTTCCAGCATATTATCAACGTGAATTGCTTCAAAAATTGCAGCGTTTAAGACAAGGGAAAAATTCTGTAGAAGAATATTATCAGGAATTACAAACTGGCATGATTAGATGTGGTATTGTTGAGGAGAATGAAGCTATGCTTGCACGTTTTCTGGGTGGAGTAAATAGAGAGATTCAGACCATTCTAGACTATAAGGAGTATACTAATATCACTCGTTTATTCCATCTTGCTTGTAAAGCTGAACGTGAAGTGCAGGATCGACAAGCATTGGGGCGAACTAACTTTTCTGCAGGCCGACCTTCATCATGGACACCACGTGCATCTTCTACTTCAACTGCACCAGCACCTCCATCCGGTGCCACCTCCAGCCGTGATACAAGAAAACAGGCACAACCACCATTATCTGCCAAGAGCGCACCTGCGGGGCCTGCACAGCGTTCTTCTTCTTCCATGGCATCAACAGGGCACACAAGTGATATTATTTGTCGTCGTTGTAAGGGAGGAGGTCA
>NW_021176655.1:0-1114 GCF_002162155.2 Triticum dicoccoides
AAATTCCAGAAAATGCCTAAAACTTCTAAAAATCATAGAAATTCAACCGTAACTCCAAATTAAATAAATTATATATGAAAAATTATCAGAAAAATTCAAGGAATCCATCTGTACCATTTTCATGCATGTTAGAACAACTTATAGCTGCTGTTTAGCACAAATCAATTAAAGGGCATTTAAATAATCACATATGGAGTTTGAATTTGAATCTTGTATTCAAACCAACTTCATTTAATCTGTTGCTAGTTGCATTAGCTCAAAACACATTCATATTGCCATGTCATGAGCATGCATCATATTGTGCATTGCATTGATTGTGTTCCTTTCTGTGTTGCCGGTATTTGTCCCCTCTCGATAGACGTGATACCGATGATGTGATCGTTGACACTGATGAAGACTCAATGTTATCTTCAGAAGTGCCAGGCAAGCAAAACCCCCTTGTTCATTCCGATACAATCCTACTCTCTCGCTCCTGCTCTCTTTTACTGCATTAGGACAACAACGATATACTTGTTACTTGTTGCGGTAGCTGAACCCCTTTATCCTCTGCATGACCTGTCATTGCCACAGTAAATAGATGAAACCCACTAGCATGAGTAGGAGTTGTTTGAGCCCTGTTGTGCCTACTCATTCATGCTTGTTTGTCATGCCTGCTACTGCTTAGAGTTGAGTCAGGTCTAATTCATCGGGGATGAGTCAGAGGTGTGTGAACATGTCCTACTGTGTGTGAGCTAAGTGTGTGAATACGATTTGGTAAAGGTAGCGGTGAGAGGCCATGTAGGAGTACATGGTGGGTTGTCTCATTGCAGCCGTCCTCAGGAACTGAGTTCTGTGTTTGTGATCCATGATTCAGCTACTACCACGCATTGGGCCCGAAACCAATGGACCCTCTCGGCTTCTTGATCACCCTTGTCCTCTGTCCAGGAGTTGCAAGTAGTTTCTGGTGTTTGTAGTATGCTGGAGGCCGTGCGCAGCGCTGACCGTAGGGGTGGGCTGTGATGCGGTAGGCACGTGGCACGGTGTACCGGGCGCCCGTTTGGTGTCTCGGGAACCCTGTTCACATCGTTTGGGGCTGTGAGCGAAACTCCGGCCGGATCTCCTCATGGATGGAACC
>NW_021176656.1:0-963 GCF_002162155.2 Triticum dicoccoides
TTCACCTTATATATTCATTGATGGATTGACAACTAATGCAATATGGAGATGTTGAAATATTAGTTAAGATGCAGTGCATATTATTCTCGGACTCTTTATGCGAAGGAAAAAATATGGGTTATGTGATGATGGCATGTCTGTCTCACTTGTTTTTTGGTGAGAGAAGATTGTTACTTTTATGGTTTTATCTTTGGGCCTTTTGATCACGTTTATCATGTTGTCTTTGTATTGCCATTAGTCGTTGCTCATTTATTGTAAATGTGCGTTGCTGATTATTTCCTATAATTTCAGGCTTTTCCTATAATTCCATTCAAATTCTTTCCATAGTGTTATTTGGTTCAATCCATTCTCTAGCAAATTACTTGCTATCGGTCCAGTGGAACTCGTTATGGTACTATATAGGGATGTCGGTGGATGTACATATATGGAAGGATTGGTCATTCACAGACATACAAGAGAAACATGTACATTTTTTTTTGAAAGCCTATCGGTATTTTATTTCACAGTCAAAAGAGTTACATCATTTATTACATAAGAGAAATATGTGCATACATGTGTCAGTTTTCTCTTTGTTCCAAAATTTAGCCGCGTTTTCCTTCACCTTATATATTCATTGATGGATTGACAACTAATGCAATATGGAGATGTTGAAATATTAGTTAAGTATAATGTTTGATCTATACTATATGTCATCCATAATTGTTTTTGACTTCTTATTACTTCTTTGCTGCAATCCCTCTCACAAAAAGATGCAGTGCATATTATTCTCGGACTCTTTATGCGAAGGAAAAAATATTGGTTATGTGATGATGGCATGTCTGTCTCACTTGTTTTTTGGTGAGAGAAGATTGTTACTTTTATGGTTTTATCTTCGGGCCTTTTGATCACGTTTATCATGTTGTCTCTGTATTGCCATTAGTCGTTGCTCATTTATCGTAAATGTGCGTTGCTGATTATTTCCTA
>NW_021176657.1:0-1554 GCF_002162155.2 Triticum dicoccoides
TTGTCGATATACCCCCTCCCGATAGCTTCAACACGTGGGGGGTCGATATTACCCCCTCCTTGAAGCGTTATCGAGGCTACCCCTAACCCTTGAAGCGTTGTCGAGGCCACCCGAAACCCTAGAGAAGCAGCGTCGAGGCCACTAATTAATATGATTCCTTATTGTGATTAGCTAGCTAGTTCTACGTTTGCCACTAATATATCCATATCTGTCATGTTTGAATAATAATTGCCATGTTGTAAATAATTGTAGAAACTATGGACACCCCGCCCCGAGACGAAGCACAAGAAGCGTTGTTGAGGGACATAATCACAGAAGGAAGTGATGCCGTCTGCTCATTGATGTTTCTCAACGACACCGATGGTCTGGAAGGAGAGGGTGAAGAAGCAGCTGGCTATGATTATGATGGCTCCGATGACCCAATGCCGGTGCAAGAAGGAGAGGGTGAAGAAGTAGACCGTGAGGATGGCTCCGGTGATCACCGAACCGAGTCCGGCCAGGTATATATATTAGTTAAGCCTGTGCTGACTAGCTAATTGATGCATTCATTGTTTTGGTATGTACACATATTAATTAACTCTCGTCTTTGTTCTTTTTTCTAGCCCTCTGGATCGAGCACAACTTCGGTAAAGAGACAAGGCCCGAAGAAAAAGTTGAGCTCGGATGAAAAGTTTGAGATCATAGAAATCGCGCGGGACGGCCAACCGATTGAACCCATCCGGACAAAGAAGGCATTTGTTGCTCAGTGCGGGGTTCTGGTTAGGGACAAGATCCCGATTAGCATCCAGCAATGGTATAAGCCCAAGAACGACCCTGAGGTGTCTTATGTCAATGATATGCAGAAAAATGATCTTTGGACTGAGCTGAAGTCAAATTTCACCCTACCGCCAGAGGATGATCCGGAGAAGCCAGTTGAGCAATTAATCAAGTCTTTTGCTCTTAAGAAGATGGCAGACCTATTCAGGAATTGGAAGAAAGACCTGAATAAGTTTGTCGATAAAAAAGAGACCCCAAAATTCAAGGGAAAATATGAGAAGATCAGAGATGACTGGCCCACATTTGTGGCCCACAAGACATCGCAAAAGAGTAAAAAGATGTCGGCGACAAACAAGAAAAATGCCGCGAAGAAGAAGCTTCACCATCGCACGGGGTCAGGTGTCTACCTCATAGCCCGGCCTAAGTGGGCCAAGGCTGAGAATGATCTGCTTGATAAAGGGATCGAACCAGAGACAATGAACTGGCCAGACCGTTGCCGGACTTGGTTCTTAGGGGCTGGTGGAACCTTGGACCCTGTATCAGGGAAGTGCATTTGGACGGACGAGCAATTGGACATACCAGTCAAGAGGCTTCAGCAATATATCGAAGCAGCGCAGCAAGGGATGTTCTTTCCAGACAGAGAGAACGACGAGCTCACAATGGCCCTCGGGAATCCTAAGCACCCTGGACGGACACGAGGCACGCCAGGCTCCGTTTCGTGGAAGGCTGGGTTTCCGGACGCTGGCGGTTACAAATGCCAGGAGAGGAGGAAGAAAGTGAAGCAGACCAAACTGCAGG
>NW_021176658.1:0-1877 GCF_002162155.2 Triticum dicoccoides
GGGGGGGGGGAGCCTCCACATACCCTTGTAGATCCCTAAACAGAAGTGTTTATCAATGCGGTTGATGTAGTCGTACACCTTCACAATCCGTCCCGATCAAGTACCGAACGTATGACACCTCCACGTTCAGCACATGTTCAGCTTGATGACGTCCTTGCCTTCTCGATATAGCAAGAGAGGCGAGGTAGTAGATGAGTTATGGCAACACGATGGCATGATGATGGAGTTAGTGAAACTATCCGCAGGGCTTCGCCAAGCACAACGGACGTGGACGGAGGAGGAACTAGAGCTAGAGGGAGAGGGGGCACCACACACGGCTTGGGGATCTTGGTCTGTGTTGCCCCCTCCTCTTCTCGCATATATATAGGTGTAAGGGAGGGGAGGCGTCCCTAGGGGTGCCCCCAAGGGGGCCGGCGGTCGCTCTAGGCTCCTGCCCTAGGTGCCCCCCCCCTTTCCTTCCTATGGCGCAGGGGAGAAGGCAGGCGGGGAGGTGCTCCCCTCCCCCCTTTCCTTTTTCTCATGTGGAAGAGAAGGTAAGAGGGGGCAGACCCTCTTCCCTTCCTTCCCTAGGGCCGGAGCCATGAGGTGGGGCGTGCTAGCCCCTTGTGGGCTGGTGTGCTCCCTCCCCTTGGCCCGTTTAGGCCTTCCCGGAACCCCTTCAGATGATCTGATAAATACTAGGTGCATTCTAAAACCTTTCCGGAGACCAAATACTATCATCCCATATATCAATTGTTACCTCCGGACCATTCCGGAGCTCCTCGTCATGTCCATGATCTCATATGGGACTCCATACAACATTCGTTTCACCAACATACATAATTCATATAATACTATATCATCAACGAACGTTAACCGTGCGGACCCTATGTGTTCGAGAATGATGTAGACATGACTGAGATGCTTCTCCGGTCAATAACCAATAGCAGGACCTGGATGCCCATATTGGTTCCTACAATTCTACAAAGATCTTTATCAGTCAAACTTTTATGACAAAATACATAGTTCCCTTTGTTTGTCGGTATGTTACTTGCCCGAGATTCGATTGTGGTATCTCCATACCTAGTTCAATCTCGTCACCGGCAAGTCTCTTTACTCATTCTTTAATACATCATCTTTCAACTAACTCCTTATTCACTTTGCTTGCAAGCTTCTTGTGATGCTGTATTACCGAGAGGGCCCAAAGATACCTCTCCGTCATACGAAATGAAAAATCCCAATCTCGATTCACGCCAACTCAACAGACACCTTCGTAGATACCTGTAGAGCACCTTTATGATCACCCAGTTATGTTGTGATATTTGATAGCACACAAGGTATTCCTTCAGTATCCGGGAGTTGCATGATCTCATGGTCAAAGGAATATGTATTTCACATTAAGAAAATAGTAGCAAAAACTGAACGATCATATGCTATGCTAACAGATGGGTCTTGTCCATCACATCATTCTACGAATGATGTGATCCCGTTATCAAATGACAACTCATGTCAATGATTAGGAAACCTTAACCATCTTTGATCAATGAGCTAGTCTAGTATAGGCTCACTAGGAACATGGTGTTTGTTTATGTATCCACACATGTATTTAAGTTTTTGGTTAATACAATTTTAGCATGAATAATAAACCTTTGTCATGATTAAGGAAATATAATAATAACCACTTTATTATTGCCTCTAGGGAATTCCAACAATTTATTTCCTCCAAAAGACGTTTCCTAAGAAAATGAACAAAAAACAGTGCACGAATGTTGTAAAATTCCATAGAGCCTACGGTGTAGGCACAAATAACTATCAAAATGATTATACATTTTGGACTTATCACCAAGATGATCAACAAACATTTGAGCACCGGATGACTTGATGAGGCACATAAGGGT
>NW_021176659.1:0-2506 GCF_002162155.2 Triticum dicoccoides
ACCCTTATGTGCCTCATCAAGTCATCCGGTGCTCAAATGTTTGTTGATCATCTTGGTGATAAGTCCAAAATGTATAATCATTTTGATAGTTATTTGTGCCTACACCGTAGGCTCTATGGAATTTTACAACATTCGTGCACTGTTTTTTGTTCATTTTCTTAGGAAACGTCTTTTGGAGGAAATAAATTGTTGGAATTCCCTAGAGGCAATAATAAAGTGGTTATTATTATATTTCCTTAATCATGACAAAGGTTTATTATTCATGCTAAAATTGTATTAACCAAAAACTTAAATACATGTGTGGATACATAAACAAACACCATGTTCCTAGTGAGCCTATACTAGACTAGCTCATTGATCAAAGATGGTTAAGGTTTCCTAATCATTGACATGAGTTGTCATTTGATAACGGGATCACATCATTCGTAGAATGATGTGATGGACAAGACCCATCTGTTAGCATAGCATATGATCGTTCAGTTTTTGCTACTATTTTCTTAATGTGAAATACATATTCCTTTGACCATGAGATCATGCAACTCCCGGATACTGAAGGAATACCTTGTGTGCTATCAAATATCACAACATAACTGGGTGATCATAAAGGTGCTCTACAGGTATCTACGAAGGTGTCTGTTGAGTTGGCGTGAATCGAGATTGGGATTTTTCATTTCGTATGACGGAGAGGTATCTTTGGGCCCTCTCGGTAATACAGCATCACAAGAAGCTTGCAAGCAAAGTGAATAAGGAGTTAGTTGAAAGATGATGTATTAAAGAATGAGTAAAGAGACTTGCCGGTGACGAGATTGAACTAGGTATGGAGATACCACAATCGAATCTCGGGCAAGTAACATACCGACAAACAAAGGGAACTATGTATTTTGTCATAAAAGTTTGACTGATAAAGATCTTTGTAGAATTGTAGGAACCAATATGGGCATCCAGGTCCTGCTATTGGTTATTGACCGGAGAAGCATCTCAGTCATGTCTACATCATTCTCGAACACATAGGGTCCGCACGGTTAACGTTCGTTGATGATATAGTATTATATGAATTATGTATGTTGGTGAAACGAATGTTGTATGGAGTCCCATATGAGATCATGGACATGACGAGGAGCTCCGGAATGGTCCGGAGGTAACAATTGATATATGGGATGATAGTATTTGGTCTCCGGAAAGGTTTCAGAATGCACCTAGTATTTATCAGATCATCTGAAGGGGTTCCGGGAAGGCCTAAACGGGCCAAGGGGAGGGAGCACACCAGCCCACAAGGGGCTAGCACGCCCCACCTCATGGCTCCGGCCCTAGGGAAGGAAGGGAAGAGGGTCTGCCCCCTCTTACCTTCTCTTCCACATGAGAAAAAGGAAAGGGGGGAGGGGAGCACCTCCCCGCCTGCCTTCTCCCCTGCGCCATAGGAAGGAAAGGGGGGGGCACCTAGGGCAGGAGCCTAGAGCGACCGCCGGCCCCCTTGGGGGCACCCCTAGGGACGCCTCCCCTCCCTTACACCTATATATATGCGAGAAGAGGAGGGGGCAACACAGACCAAGATCCCCAAGCCGTGTGTGGTGCCCCCTCTCCCTCTAGCTCTAGTTCCTCCTCCGTCCACGTCCGTTGTGCTTGGCGAAGCCCTGCGGATAGTTTCACTAACTCCATCATCATGCCATCGTGTTGCCATAACTCATCTACTACCTCGCCTCTCTTGCTATATCGAGAAGGCAAGGACGTCATCAAGCTGAACATGTGCTGAACGTGGAGGTGTCATACGTTCGGTACTTGATCGGGACGGATTGTGAAGGTGTACGACTACATCAACCGCATTGATAAACACTTCTGTTTAGGGATCTACAAGGGTATGTGGAGGCTCCCCCCCCCCTCTTGTATCTATCCATCTCCATGGATAGATCTTGCGCGCGCGTCCAGGTTAGTTGGTCACCGCTTGTTCTGTTAGGATATGCTATATGAAGACTTTCTTTCCGAAGATCGTTGTATCAGTACACCCACTGGGTGTGTCGATTGAATTTTTGGATCGGTGGGGGCACGCTGAGTGCACCCACTAGGTGTAGTCCCCGAGACTATGGTGGACTGCTGGTAGTCGACTGTAGTCTTCGTATTTTGAATTTCTTCACTCTAACTTCTTCACTCGGTCTGGACGGACCATGTCGAATGGAATCTTGGAACCAGTGGGGGCACGCTGAGTGCACCCACTAGGTGTGGTCACCGAGACCATGGTCGACTGCAGGCAGTCGACTAAGGTCTGAAGAACATGTGTTTTTTTAGGTAGATCATGATAAGACCATGGTTGACTGCTGGCAGTTAGCTATGGTTTTAGGATCATAACCTCTTTGTCTCTTTTGGTCGACCGATCGGACCAAGTCGGTAGAACCAGTGGGGGCACGCTGAGTGCACCCACTGGGTGTAGTCCCCGAGACTATGGTGGACTGCTGGCAGTCGACTATAGTCTTTGTATTTTGAATTTCTTCACTCTAACTTCTTCACTCGGTCT
>NW_021176660.1:0-951 GCF_002162155.2 Triticum dicoccoides
TTTCTACCATGGTGTACATAATTTTTATCAAATTGCCATGGTCTACCAAGTAATAAGGAACATGCTTGCATGGGTACCACATCACAATCAACATAATCAGCATATGTAGAGATACTAAAATGCACACGAACAGTACGTGTTACCTTAACCTTGCCGCTGTTGTTGAACCATTGGATGTAGTAAGGATGTGGATGTGGTCTTGTGGTGAGAGAAAGCTTCTCCACCATCTCCATGCTAGCCAAGTTGTTGCAGCTCCCTCCGTCTATGATGACGCGCACAGAACGTTCCTTCACAACTCCCTTGGTATGGAACAAATTGTGCCTCTGATTTTGCTCAGCTTGTGTGACCTGCACACTCAAAACACGTTGAGCAACTAAACATTCATACCTGTCAGCGTCTTCAGGAGCCATGTATTGCGTCTCATCATCAGAATCATCTCCACCATGTTCTTCACGTGTAATAAAAGCCAAAGTCTCCTCATCATAGTCACTAGCGGACTCATATCCACCATCCGCGGTAGCAATCATCACACACGGAGATTTGCATTCTCTCGCATAATGACCTCCTCCCTTACAACGACGACAAATAATATTACTTGTGTGCCCTGTTGATGCCATGGAAGAAGAAGAACGCTGTGCAGGCCCCGCAGGTGCGCTCTTGGCAGATAATGGTGGTTGTGCCTGTTTTCTTGTATCACGGCTGGAGGTGGCACCGGATGGAGGTGCTGGTGCAGTTGAAGTAGAAGATGCACGTGGTGTCCATGATGAAGGTCGGCCTGCAGAAAAGTTAGTTCGCCCCAATGCTTGTCGATCCTGCACTTCACGTTCAGCTTTACAAGCAAGATGGAATAAACGAGTGATATTAGTATACTCCTTATAGTCTAGAATGGTCTGAATCTCTCTATTTAATCCACCCAGAAAACGTGCAAGCATAGCTTCATTCTCCTCAACA
>NW_021176661.1:0-960 GCF_002162155.2 Triticum dicoccoides
AGCAAAGTAATATTTTTATCCTTATGAACAAGAGTATAGTGATTGTTTCTACCATGGTGTACAGAACTTTTATCAAATTGCCATGGTCTACCAAGTAATAAGGAACATGCTTGCATAGGTACCACATCACAATCAACATAATCAGCATATGTAGAGATACTAAAATGCACACGAACAGTACGTGTTACCTTAACCTTGCCGCTGTTGTTGAACCATTGGATGTAGTAAGGATGTGGATGTGGTCTTGTGGTGAGAGAAAGCTTCTCCACCATCTCCACGCTAGCCAAGTTGTTGCAGCTCCCTCCGTCTATTATGACGCGCACAGAACGTTCCTTCACAACTCCCTTGGTATGGAACAAATTGTGCCTCTGATTTTGCTCAGCTTGTGTGACCTGCACACTCAAAACACGTTGAGCAACTAAACATTCATACCTGTCAGCGTCTTCAGGAGCCATGTATTGCGTCTCATGATCAGAATCATCTCCACCATGTTCTTCACGTGTAATAAGAGCCAATGTCTCCTCATCATAGTCACTAGCGGACTCATATCCACCATCTGCGGTAGCAATCATCACACGCGGAGATTTGCATTCTCTCGCATAATGACCTCCTCCCTTACAACGACGACAAATAATATCACTTGTGTGCCCTGTTGATGCCATGGAAGAAGAAGAACGCTGTGCAGGCCCCGCAGGTGCGCTCTTGGCAGATAATGGTGGTTGTGCCTGTTTTCTTGTATCACGGCTGGAGGTGGCACCGGATGGAGGTGCTGGTGCAGTTGAAGTAGAAGATGCACGTGGTGTCCATGATGAAGGTCGGCCTGCAGAAAAGTTAGTTCGCCCCAATGCTTGTCGATCCTGCACTTCACGTTCAGCTTTACAAGCAAGATGGAATAAACGAGTGATATTAGTATACTCCTTATAGTCTAGAATGGTCTGAATCTCTCTATTTAATCCACCC
>NW_021176662.1:0-1668 GCF_002162155.2 Triticum dicoccoides
CCGCTGCAGCTATCACGTTGTAGCAAGCTCCCCACCAAGTGGGCGAACGAGTTGCTGGAACCGGCCTCAATGGGAGCTACAATCAGCTGCAATTTTTGCTACAAGTGGGTTTTTGTTTTGCTGGAATCAGTAACTTTTTTCTAGAATCTCTAATTGAGGGTGTTTGTTGCTGGAACCAACTTTAATTTTGCTACCACCGTATACATTTTTTGCTACCACCATATATGTTCTTTGCTACTACCTTTTTTCAATTTTCGCTTTTTTGCTGGATCCATCTCTTTTTGCTGAAACCAGTTTCAATTTTTTTGCTACCACCGTCCTACTTTTTTGATTTTTTGCTGGAACCAGCGAATTATTTTGCTACATCCAACATTGATTTTTGCTGGAACCAGTCGACCGTCAGCTACCACCGCCGGCGCGACAGAGCTACAAACATGGTGGGAAAATGCTACAACCGGCATATAAATTCGCTACGGGGGGCATTTTTATTTGCTGGAACTAGTCGAGCGTCGATGCGACGGAGCTGCATCCAGCAACATAATTTGCTACATCCATCATCTTTTTTTGTTTGAACCAACACCAGCTCGGATGGCCACACGACATCATCGGAGTTACTACCATGGGCAGCTCGGGATGCTGCAACCGGCGGCCGAGGTTGCCATGACCACGCCGACAACGCTACGAACGACTACATGATGCTTGGGAAGACGACATCTCCTTACTGCATCGGACGCAGCAGGCCTGCTTGCAATGAGGGCGACCTGTTGAAGGACAAGAGCAGATAGCCGGCGAGCGCGGGCGGCCGGGGCGATGAGCGCGGGTGGCCGGGGCGATGAGCGCGGGTGTGCTGTTGGCCAGCAAGGACGGGCAGCCAAGGACGAGCACCGGCAGCGGCGAGCGTGGAGTCTGCCATGGATGGGAGCTGTTGGTCAACGCAGAGCCAGATGCGAAGAGGAGAAGCTAACAGGGGGAAATTAACGGTTGGAGGTGGCCTAATCCTACGGCTGGGGGCCGACCGGCCGAAAATTTCGGCCGGCGCGCCGGCGCCTAGCAGTCGCCTTACATAAAACGTTTCGTAAAGGTACGTAAGTCTAGGATTATCGCTCTTGTACATTCACCAGCTTCCATCGGGGAATATTGAGAACGGTAAAATGGTGGTGCACGTACTGGCTAGCAAAAGCAGCAGCGACATGCAACAGGCCAAGGATCAGCGACTGGACATGCCCCGTTCGCCGCCCGCCCATGGCTGGACCAAATTAAATATAGATGGGAGCTACATCAATGAAACAACGGCGGCTGGTGGTGGAATGGTGCTACGTGGCGACACCGGTTCTATTATCTTTACTGCATGCAGGCAGATCACCACATGTGATGACGGACTAGAGGCAGAGCTCATGGCGTGCAGAGAAGGCCTTGATCTTGCTCTTCATCGGACCGGATTACCCATTACGGTCGAGTTCGACTGCGCTCAGGCAGTCTTGATGCTAAATACGAGTCATGGGTACCGCTCTCCATATAGGACTCTTGTGTGTGACATTCAGTTACTGATTTCTGAGAACCCATGGGAGATTTCAATTACGCATATTAGACGTACTCAAAATAAAGTTAGTCATAGTCTCACAGCTTACGGGCCGAGCACACCCCGTACCGCCATTTGGTTTGGTACGG
>NW_021176663.1:0-1941 GCF_002162155.2 Triticum dicoccoides
TGACACAACGAACTAAGACACCACAGTGACCTGATGTATAGGTTATTATTATTACATATTCGAAGATCTGAATACAACAAAAATTAATGGGGCCACTAACTGAAACATAAGCTGAGGAGGCGGCATGTCACCTTGGACTGGTGGCAATATGGATCACCACAAGGCGTTCTAGGGGGCTGTTTGGATCGCGGCATTAGTCGCCGCGCCAAAAAATTGGTGGTTGACTCAGCATTGGTTGCTCGTTTGGATGAAGGCCAACTTTTTGGTAAGCCCACGTCTCCACAGCGGTCCTAGTTCAATTCCCAGCCAACTTTTTGGCAAGGCGTGGGTTGGCAAATCCTATGCCAATTTTTTGGCGTGCCCGCGATCGGTAGGGCGGGCGGCGACGCAAATCAAACAGCCCCTAGATCATGGAGCTTATCATTCCAAGATCAAGTGTGGGGCTAGGAGGAAACAATCGGCCTGGACATGAGATGACACCAACATAGGCACATCAATGCTTGACTGTACAACGGCGAGTCTGGGATAAGTTGATGATGAGACCAATCGAGGGTAGGAGGGTTGCGGCATGAATGTGTGTTGATTCCAAATTTTGTCCATAGACCACTGCAGAAGACAAATCTGCACATCCAAACTGAAGAGGAGCGGTTACCTGAGATACATGAGAACAACATCAGTGGGCTTGGAACATGTTATCATCCGAAAAAACCGATGCTTGTGTTCCTATGGTTGTGGCGAAGGATCAGGCAGTCGATCACTTGATCAATAGCATAACACATCAGAAGAGGAAGATTATATGGACTCTATGTGTTTTTTTCTTCAACTAGCAAAGTGGCCCGCTCAATGCGCGGGCTAGAATTAGATGGTGTTGAATTATGAGAACATAATATTTGTTTTTTTAATGAAAAATTGTAACCAAATGTGACGACATCTACAAATATACTATTCTTGAGTACATAATTTTTTCTTAGATGTGTTTGTTTTTATTGAAACCATCATGCATGTATGTGTGTGTGTTATCCATTTATAGTTTACATGCTAATTATGCATGTCATATTAACATTATTTCTTTTGTTCACACGCTTGTGCAAATTATATCTGTATCATTTTGCTTGCATTTTTATCATGTGCATTGTTTTATTTTATTCTTCATGCACATATTTAATATTTTTCATTGTTTTCATGTAGGCATAAGTATTTTTTATTTTAGTGGCCTTTGTATTGTAAGTGATTTTTTCCAGTTCATTATAAGTAGTGTAAATTTACATAGTGTATATTAAAACTGTCATGTGAAGTATCTGTTTGCATGATCATTTAATTTAGCTGACTTGAGGTACGTGCACTAAGCTAGAACAAAGTTGGCTCATGTTTAGCTTAAGCAATGTTTGAACATTGTCAACACTTTGTAGAAAGAAACATCACCCATAGTACTTGTTTAAAAACACATAGTCCACATCGCAAACGACAACTCCAACAATGTTGATCCTTCACTTTCCCCTTTCCAGAGTGTTGTTTGTCTTCTTAGTATAGCTCCAGGCCATGCAAGCAGTCGATCCAGCATGGATCCAGAACGTGAAAGAATCACCCTAAAGGTCCTTCCTTCTTGATGGCCAGTGTCCAGATGTACTACAAAATGTAGGAATATAAAGAATATTTAATGTAGATCCAACATACTTATCATAGATCCCCTAAAAAAACATACTTATTGTAGATCCATATTTTCGGCTATCAAATCATAGGAATTTTATATACAATTATTCTTATTTTTCTTCTCGTAAAAAATCACCTATATCTATCTACCGAAACAGTTATTTGATATGATTCCAGCATTATTCTTTTGTGCATAGTGCATACAATTTTGAATTAAAGCCAAGAGCGAACATATATCAGACAATGTAACAAAGAACATACAAAATCCTTGATCATCAAGGTTAGATGAAA
>NW_021176664.1:0-455 GCF_002162155.2 Triticum dicoccoides
CCGGAGTTCAAATAAGTTTAAAAAACATTGAAGTGCCCGTGTAACAGATGAGTTCTCGTCCGAAACCCTGATACTCCGAAAGAGTTTGTCCAGTTTGTACACGAAGTGCGTCCAGTTTTTGCCGTGACCCTCTCTACTCTTTCGCACATGCTATGCGGGTGAAATGATGTAACCATGCCAAGTTTCAACATTTTCAGAATTCATTTTGTAGTGATTTTCAATTTCACGGTCGTTTAGCTCTCTAAACAATCAGGTAAATGACCGAAAAACAACAAATGATGTCAGAACATGTTGGAAATTGATGACGTCGCTTTGAATGCTGCATACTGAACACAAAAGAAGTCCGGAGTTCAAATAAGTTTAAAAAACATTGAAGTGCCCATGTAACAGATGAGTTCTCGTCTGAAACCCTGATACTCCGAAAGAGTTTGTCCAGTTTGTACACGAAGTGCGTC
>NW_021176665.1:0-2250 GCF_002162155.2 Triticum dicoccoides
GCGAGGACGAGCACGGCGTCGTGATCCTCGACAGCGACGACGACGAGGACGCCGCCGGACCGTCCAACCCGTCGCGCCAACCGGGGGAGGGTTGCAGCAGGGATGGCGGCCGCGGCGGAGGCGACGACGACGACAACGGCGGCGGCGACTACACACGGTTCTATAGCCTCCTCGGCATGTAGAACGGCAACGAGCGGCGAGGCGAGGGAGACGGCGGGCCTAGTAGTGTGTTTTTTTTCTTTTTTGTAAAATATTTTAAATATGTATAAACTCTCGCCGTGTTTGGTTGAATTTGGTTTGAACTTGCCGAAATATGTATGAACTCGCCGAAAATGGTTGAATTTGCGCCATGTTTGTGCCTCATTTTAATTTTCACAAAAATTCGTGGGCGCCGCGACTGGGTGGCATCACGCCCCCAGCGCGCGTTTTGCGCCGGTGCGCCCCAGGGGCGATTTTTAGCGCCTCCTTGAGGGCCAACGGCTGGAGATGCTTTAACCATCACGGGTCACGGCCGAGCGCTGTTGTCAGTAGCGGGCGGAATCCGGGCTCAGTTCCACCATCCTTTCTGAAAGAGCAATTCTGCAAGTGCGTTCATGAGTTATTCAGAACATAGGTTGCTGCAGTCTTCTCTGAATTCACGAGTTATTATTCAGACATTCTCCACCCTCAAAGAACTCAGCAGACCGGATGTCCATTATTAACAGAAAGGCCATGGGATGAGTCGCTAATGATGGAAGTCAGGGACGTCACACAGAAGTTCTTTCAGCTCCCTCACGAGGAAAAATTGAAGATCAAAATGACACCTCAGAGTGATTATAGGTGTGATATCTGAATAAAAACCCAACTCTTCTTGTAGCTAGTTGGTTGGTCCTTGGAATATCTCTACATAAGTACATATGCAATGAACTTTCTTGTGGTCTATCATCAGAGGGTATCAGAGTGGGAGAAAATGTTACCAAGGGTAAACCTAATATGCATGAAGCAATTCATGTAAGTTCATCTGTCCCTCAATTTCTTGTAATACTTGTTTAAATTGTTCTGTCATTTTTAGCTAAACCCTTAGAAAATTTTGCAAGGCTACATGCCTATCGAACCGGGCAGATATGGTAATCATGCTAAACCAATGGAAGAATCTAATTTGTGGTATGTTTTCAACTTCCCTTCTCTGTTTTTCTTTAGGATCCCTTCTCTGTTCTTTTCTCTGAAGGTATATTTTAGAGAGCCGTCGTCACATTTTTTTCAGAAAACGGTTCACTGCCTGCTTTTCTGAAGGTAACACTGTTAGACACCTATTGATGTCAGTATGTTCACCATGTAAAAAAATGCTCCTTTACTACTTAATACGCTTTAAAGAGCTGAATAGTTTATCTTCCATGCAGGCCAGATTATCCATCAAATTTTGACACGCTGCTGGAAAACTATATAAGCCTTCTACAAAGTCCACTTATCTGAATTACTTATTCTTTTATGCTCATCGATCGTATCTGACAGTGTTTATCATGCCATTTTTTATTTCAGATCTTTCAAGGAAGATCATGCGAGGCATAGCCTTGGCACTGGGCGCGCAGTTGGATGCTTTCGAAGGCGGAACAACAGGAGATGCTTTCTGGGTTCTCAGATTGATTGGCTATCCATTCTCAGCTGGCATCCCACCACGCATTGATATTGGATGGTAAGCACACAAAAAAACATATTTGTCTTATGCTTACTTGGGTGGATACATCTGATTGCTTTTCTTCGATACACCATGCATCCTATGATCAATTCAGTGGAGCTCACACAGATTATGGTTAGTACATTGTATCGTGTTCTTTAAGTCAATACTAGAACACTGTATCGTGTTCTTTAAGTCAATACTAGAATAATATGTTTGCCTTTTTAGGAAAAACGCACATGGTATTTTTCAAAACATTAAACCAAAAATCCTGGGGGGAATACTTTTCCTCATTTTGTTAAACTGCAGGCCTTTTTGACACTGGTGAATCAGGACGGTGATATCTGTGCTCTTGAGATACTTATTACTTCACTAGCACACATATCTTGTACTATTATCCATCTATGCCCTCTGTTTCCTCTGTCAAGAAGCAAAGAGATTGATCTGCTGAAACTCTTTAGTAAATTTGGTATCAGGTAAGGAACCAGTCTGGTGAGTGGATATAAGCCAAGCCCGTACCCGGGACCTTAGTTTGCAACATCGGAGACATGCTGAAGGTTTCCTTGTTTGCAACTTCACTGAATTTTATCTGTTTT
>NW_021176666.1:0-1458 GCF_002162155.2 Triticum dicoccoides
CTCTAGCCTGCCTACTTATCCAACGCCAGCAAATGGTTTTTTTGGTAATAAAAAAATTACTCATCAACACTAGCTACTTACTTAATAGATACTACTGAACACAATATACTCATCAACACTAGGTACTTACTTAATATATAATCATTACATAAGAGGCTCATGAACTCAAGAAATTGATATTAAACTTCACAAAAGTTCACTCAAGTACTCTAGTTACTCGGTCATCATCAACTAATAAGATGAACTAGCTAGCTACTTAAAAAACTAATCTTCATCAAGGAGTATGCCCAGCTGGAGAAGCTTCTTTATATCCCCCTCTCCTTCTCTTCTAAAACGATCTATGTCCATCTTCAGGTCAATTCTCTCAGCCCTGAGGCGTCTCCTCTCCTCCTGCAGTTTATCCCAATCCTCGACGAGCTTATCCCTCTCGTCCTTAAGCTGATTAGTCTCCTGAACAAGCCGAACAGTATCCTTGCGTAGCTCTTTAATCTCTCCCTTTAGATCATCATTTTCTCATTGCACGCTCTTGATGACATATTCAAAAGTGTCTAAGAATTCATTGTTGGTCATGTACACATCGCACACCGGCTCGTTGTTGCCTCTAGAATTGGCCTTGTCCTACAAACACATGTATACAAAACATCTGTACAGATAATGTTGAAAATAGTTACAGATTAGTGGGAAACATCATGTAAACATGGCAAGTTTTAATTCTGCCCATTTCAGACTTGGCAGATTTCATCAAGGGTAAAACAACAACAATATCATAGCATGTGCATAACTAGTTTTAGACAACAACAATATAGCACTATTGATATCTTCACACAATTCTACCTAAGTTGAGTTGTGACAAAGTGTGGCAAATTGTGGGTTGGAACCAAACAACCCCTAAGGCCTTGTTTGGATGGTGACCATATTTGCCACACTATTTTGCCACACCTAACTTGGAGCATTACTTTCGAGTGGAAATTTTCTTTGGACACTCAACTATTTTGCCACATCTAACTTGGAGCATTACTTTCGACATTGGACACTCAACTATTTGAATTAAACCGAAGATTCAATGAGAAGCTAGTGATATATGTGAGATGGTGAAAAAGTAGTACACAGCAGCAACTGAAACACTTTGTTTCAAAATTTAGATGCTTCCAAAGATGATGACTTAAAAAATATATCTTCCTTAATTTGATTGACAGATTACACTTCCAGTTTCTACAGCTAGTGTTAACCGGAGATTCGAAAATATATCTACTTTAATTCTAGACAACTACAGCAAATTGTCACTGCCTAGCAGTAATGAACCCTAGCGATGCAAATAAAAAAATTGACAGTGGCAGTGAACTACAGCAAAAGAGGGAGGGATGATATGTTCACCTAGGTTGGAGCGGAGGGTCGCCTATAGTCTACTCCGTCGCCGTCGCCGAAACCCTAGCATAGGGAATGCGAAACACACCTCTG
>NW_021176667.1:0-990 GCF_002162155.2 Triticum dicoccoides
AAAGGGCTAGATCTCGTGGTCAAACGCTACAGGGTTAGCCGGGACGGGGGCCCTGTGGGGTAGCAATGCCACCGGAGCGTCGTACCGGGCCCTCATACATGCGGGGTGGTGTTGTGGCGTGTCCGAAGAGGCGGCACGCGTCTCCGGGTTGTGGCCCCCCTCACGGACGGCAATGAAACGGTAGTAGACGTTCTACGGTAACGATGCAGCGTGAATATTATTAAATACTTGGAGCGCGATAAAATCATGAGTTTTTTACACAACGTGGGCACATGTGCTATAGGACTGATGGTAATTTTTCATAATTTTTTGTGATGGAGAAGTATCTGAACACTTCCCTCTACGCGGATTGCTCTTCGCACGTCTACGACTGTGGCCGGCGGCCTCCAGGGGCTAGCATACCGTCAAATCTTGCGTAGGCGGCCTCTCACAAATCTAGAAGTGTTGAGGCGGTTGCAAACGCCCAGCACGCGTCTCCGGGGTGTGCCCCCCCTCACGGACGCCGCCGCCGCCGGCACCTGGAGGGGGGAAACGGACGCGTCGGGTCTACACGAAGTGGATGTAGCTGTGGGTTTGGCCCGGATGTTGCTCCAAAGTGTGCCTCTGGGCCGACCTAACACAACCGGGTGGAGAGGTCCACTGGTCAAAGCCCGTCCGTGCAAAGTCAAAGGGCTAGATCCCGTGGTCAAACGCTACAGGGTTAGCCGGGACGGGGGCCCTGGGGGGGTAGCAATGCCACCGGAGCGTCGTACCGGGCCCTCATACATGCGGGGTGGTGTTGTGGCATGTCCGAAGAGGCGGCACGCGTCTCCGGGTTGTGGCCCCCCCTCACGGACGGCAATGAAATGGTAGTAGACGTTCTGCGGTAACGATGCAGCGTGAATATTATTAAATACTTGGAGCGCGATAAAATCATGAGTTTTTTACACAACGTGGGCACATGTGCTATAGGACTGATGGTAATTTTTCATAATTTTTTGTGATGGAGAA
>NW_021176668.1:0-901 GCF_002162155.2 Triticum dicoccoides
GTCATTGCCACAGTAACTAGATGAAACCCACTAGCATGTGTAGGAGTTGATTGAGCCATATGTATGTGTTGTTCCTACCTTGCTATGCCTGCTATGCTTAGAGTCGTGTCAGGTCTGGTTCATCTGGGTGATGGGCTAGGGTGAAATGATTATGTCGGTAATGAGAGTGGTGTGGTGAACACGATTTGGTAAAGGTATCGATGAGAGGCCATGTAGGAGTACATGGTGGGTTGTTTCATTGAAGCCGACCTTAAGCACTGAGATCTGTATGTGTGATTTAAGATACAGCTACTACCATGCATTGGGCCCTGAAATATGACCCCGCTCGACTTCTTATTCACCCTAGCTCTCTGTCCAGGAGTTGCAAGTAGTTTCTGGTGTTTGTAGCCTACTGGAGGACGTGGACAGCGCTGACCGTAGGGGTGGGCTGTGATGCGGTAGGTACGTGGCACTGTGTACCGAATACCCGTTAGGTATCTCGGGAACCCTGTTCACATCGTTCGGGGCCGTATGGGAAACCTCGGCCGGACTCCCTGCGGATGGAACCTGAATAGGCGATAAACCTGGACTGGAGGCTTAAGTGTTTAGGTAGGTCGTGGTCTACACCCACGTCGGCTTTCGCTTGAAGTCTGCCGAGCACATGTCGTGTGCAGACGCTAAGTGGTGGAAACATGTATGAAGAAGTACACCCCTGCAGGGTTATCATAATCTATTCGAATAGCCGCGTCCGCGGTAAAGGACTACTTGGTTGCCTATACAGTTCATAGACAAGTAAATGGAAACTACTAAAAGCTTCAAGATAAGTGTGAGTGCCGAGGATGGCTCTTCCGTAGGAAGACGGAGGTGGATCCTCGGTAGTGTATTGAAGTGGTGAGTAGTGGACTCGTGTGCGCAAAACCAT
>NW_021176669.1:0-10756 GCF_002162155.2 Triticum dicoccoides
CCGCTGCAGCTATCACGTTGTAGCAAGCTCCCCACCAAGTGGGCGAACGAGTTGCTGGAACCGGCCTCAATGGGAGCTACAATCAGCTGCAATTTTTGCTACAAGTGGGTTTTTGTTTTGCTGGAATCAGTAACTTTTTTCTAGAATCTCTAATTGAGGGTGTTTGTTGCTGGAACCAACTTTAATTTTGCTACCACCGTATACATTTTTTGCTACCACCATATATGTTCTTTGCTACTACCTTTTTTCAATTTTCGCTTTTTTGCTGGATCCATCTCTTTTTGCTGAAACCAGTTTCAATTTTTTTGCTACCACCGTCCTACTTTTTTGATTTTTTGCTGGAACCAGCGAATTATTTTGCTACATCCAACATTGATTTTTGCTGGAACCAGTCGACCGTCAGCTACCACCGCCGGCGCGACAGAGCTACAAACATGGTGGGAAAATGCTACAACCGGCATATAAATTCGCTACGGGGGGCATTTTTATTTGCTGGAACTAGTCGAGCGTCGATGCGACGGAGCTGCATGCAGCAACATAATTTGCTACATCCATCATCTATTTTTGTTTGAACCAACACCAGCTCGGATGGCCACACGACATCATCGGAGTTACTACCATGGGCAGCTCGGGATGCTGCAACCGGCGGCCGAGGTTGCCATGACCACGCCGACAACGCTACGAATGACTACATGATGCTTGGGAAGACGACATGTCCTTACTGCATCGGACGCAGCAGGCCTGCTTGCAATGAGGGCGACCTGTTGAAGGACAAGAGCAGATAGCCGGCGAGCGCGGGCGGCCGGGGCGATGAGCGCGGGTGGCCGGGGCGATGAGCGCGGGTGTGCTGTTGGCCAGCAAGGACGGGCAGCCAAGGACGAGCATTGTTGAGTCATGCATTTAGTCCAAGCTGCTGCAGGGTGTGCACGTTAAGTTGTGATCACGTGCACCATGCAAAGCTGATCGGTAGAGCTAGGTACTCCCTCCGTTCCAAAATCTTTACCTACTAATAAACCAGCTACTGCTTCTGGTCGTCCGTCATGGTAGTTTTGCAAAAACGTCCCCGCGTTTCTTCGAAATCAACCCGCGGTCCCTTTTTAAGTGGATACTATGATATACGTCGTTCTTACAAAAAGGACCCTGCATTTTGTTATTCGGTTGCTAGCGAGCGAGACGAGGTGGAGATCAAGGTTGGCCGCGATGCAGACGATGCCCGGCGCGGCGGCTGCGATCTCCGGCCAGATCCGGTCGAGGAGGCGAGGCCGTGGCGATCTAGGAGGCGCGGGAGGAGCTCCAGCGGCGGAGCTTCAAGTCCAAGTACATGGCGGCGGCGTTCCTCGCCAGTTCCGAGCGAGATGGGGCTCCAATGCAGACGATGCCGGGCGCGGCGGCGGCAATCTCCGGCCAGATCCGGTCGAGGAGGCGAGGTAGGGGCCGGATCCTATTCCGGGGACAACATGGAGGCGATCTACAAGGCACGGGAGGAGGTCCAGCGGCGGGGCTTCAACTCCAGCGGGCCCCTTTTCGATGGACGGGACCGCCCACGTCGCCAGCAACTCCCCGAAGGCCGACAGGGCCTCCTCCTCTGCGTCCTCGACCGACTCGGCCTCCCGGCGCTCCCGGCCGCGGAAGGGGATTCACCTGCGGCGGCGCCGGTGACTATTGTCCGCTCAGAGAGGAGAGGGCAGCTAAGGCGACGACAAGGGCGCCGGTGAAGACGTGCAGGACCTCACACTGCCGTCGGGGGTGTTCTTCGCGGCGATTCTCTCCCAGGTGAGCGTCCCACGCACACACATCCCGTATACTTGGTGTTAATTTCTTAGTTTGTCCACTGCAAGTTAAGATGTGAACAATTGCGAGTACTGTCAGTATGGAACGGTTGAAGTGCAGAACAAGTGGAAATCTGTTCATGTGTCTACGCTGCAGGTTTGGAAGGGGATCACTGATGGGGAGCTCGATGTGCTGGACACATTTGAAGAAGAAGAGTATGTGAGGGAAGTTGTTGGCATCTCACTGACCGTAAGTCCATTCGCCGGCCTACGTCTATGCTTCAGCTCATGTTAGCCGGATTCATGTCGAGCTGCAAAATTCAGTGGAATGTTTAGTTCAAATCAGTTATCCTGACACCCCTTTTCATGATTGAGCCTTCTGTTTTGGAGCACACAGATAAAACTGCTATCAATTGGTTTTGTTCTATCATGAAAGACCACTTTTCGTTTGGCACTTAGAGAGCAATTCTTCACTAGACTGTTCCACGAAAAGAGGATTGAGTACTTCGGATTTGCAGGATTCGCGGGATACAGTGATCGACTATGCATACATATGGGGGAATGTAGATGATCCTGGCCTCTATAGTGAATGGGATTTTGATGTGAGTATTTCCCTTCATGCTAATCGTAAGCATATTTGGTATATTGATTGAAAGGCAGACAAACACTGCCACTATCTAACTAAGCAAAGATGTTGCTATGAGAAGCAAAGCTGTTGCAATGTATCTTTATTAGATTACATGTATAATGCTACTATTTGTTAAACAGTCTCCATTTTCTCAGCTGGCCCAATACTTTTGCTGATCAGAATTTTGGTACGAAGAATAACATCACTAATTTACTAGCTCTAAGAAAATCACATGCTTGATTTCCTGAATATGTCCCTATGTGCTGCCAACCCGTATATGTTGTTTGCTAATGTCTTATTTTCTTTGGATCCCATGGGCATATTTCAGTAGTATCCATTCAAGCACTGACCTGTACTACTATGCTGCTTCTCCATCACTTCTGGTTCGTGAAGGTCGACGGCTCTGCCGACGTGAGGGATCTCAGGTCGCCGTCGCCCTTTGGGAGCTCCCTCTCCTTCCTGCCTTCTTACCGTGGTGCCAGGGATCAACGTCCAGACGCCAGCACGATAGAGCTATTGTGCTGCTGCCTCAGGTTGTCCAGGCGCGTCATCGGTCCCAGCTACCCATCATCAAGATCCGACGTCCTTTGTCCTTTTTTCCGATTGATGTGAGTAAGCCTCCACTACCCGCTTCCAACTCTGTAAAATTTGCTGTTGTAGTTGGCATGAGAGGCGCCTTGATGCAAAGCTACAGGTTTACGTGGGTGTTGCTGGCTGCTTCCCTCTTGCCCCCTGGCCAGCAGGGTCCTCCATGACCAGGCCCCCCAAGCTAAGGAGTAACATGCTGCAGCTTCTGCCCACCACCATGTATGAGACATCGAAATCTAGGAAGCTGCAGGTTTGTGAGACATTCATGCTCACCATGTGTTCTCTGAAATGCTCCCATGTAGATATATATAAATTGATGTTTATATATTATAAGCATTTGTAAAATGTTCATGTACAATGTAGTATGCAACAATAAATCACATCTCCCAGCAATGGCTACTTACCATTACTCTTATCACCTTAGACTAAGTAGTAGTATGAATTAGATGACTCGGCACTTATGTTTTCGTAGTAGGTTTTGTGTCCTTCGCGTACTTACAGTTCAGAGATAAATTTGGTACATGGCTGATTGACTTTGTTCATGTGGATTACCAGTTTAGCAGCAATGGTGGACTTTGTTTATGTGGAGTACCAATTTAGCAGCAACTCTGTTGTAACTTTGGCAACACAACCAACATCAAGTGTCACACTGGTAGTCTAGGGTCCATCATGTACGTGTAGTTCATCGTCCATTTCTGAATCACCAAGGATTGATTTTATTGACACAATATTCTCTACATGTTGTTTTCTATTAGGTAAAAACAATTATTGGCTCCTCATGTAATCTACAATAAGTATCCCTTTTGACAGTCATTTAAGTAGAATTTTTTATTATTATTGTGGAAGCAGAAAGACACTTCAGAAGGATTTCATGTAGTATGTACATTGAGTTTTCAGAGTCTATTATTGACATGGATTTTCCTTCTGCTAGAGAGGCTGGTGCCAAATCTACATCAGAACAACGGCAAGTTAACAAACGAGGAAGCTGGAGTTGTACTGTGACTATTGTTAGATCTGTTTTTGCACTTCTGAATTTTACTTGAGAATGAATCTCGAAGGTACAACTCCTGCAGAGTGCTAGCGCCCACCTACAGATGACAAGATTTTCTTCTTCTGAATGTAATGAGGCATGATCCACAAACTCTTCATAGAACTTTGAAGCAAAATATTGATCCCCTGCATGCATATATGATTGCGAACCAATTATTTTTCAATCCGTTCCTTTTTACCATAATATTTTTCTGGGTGATGTAACATAAGTATATTATTGGTACAATTAAGTGATATCATTAGTACTTCCTCCGTCCAAGAAAGCTTGTCCCTCAAATGGATGTATCTAGCACCAAGATAGTGCTAGATACATCCATTTGAGGGACACACTTTTTCGGACGGAGGGAGTACTTGATTTATCTGGGCATAAAAATGTCTGGGATAATAGCTCTAGCACTCATGCCGACAATTTGAAAATGGTAGGACTACCTTTACCTTTACCCATATAGAAGTGATAATCCCCTCCCCCTACATATATAGCGTTTTTTCTCCCGTTGCAACGCACGGGCATTTTTGCTAGTCTTACCTACTAATAAACCACGCATTGCTTCTGGTCGTCCGTCGCGCATTTTTGCAAAAAAGCCATTGCACTTTCTAATATTCAACCCGCGGTCCCTTATTAGGTGAGAAAACCCTTCGTTCTGACTATTGTTTTTGCAAGAAACCCTGTAGTTTCCTGTATTGAACCCGCGGCCCTTTCAAAGTGATAAAGCGTTCGACAGCGCGAGGAAGACGCGCGGATCCGGGCGCGGCGGATCTGCCAGCCGGTGCGGCGGCTTGCTCCGGTGGCGGCGGCGATGTCTTGCTCATCCAGTTAAAGAGAGAGACAGGGTGTGAGGGGGAGAGGAAAGAGAGGAAGGCATAGAAGGAGAAGTGTCGCAAGATGAGGGAAGGATCTCGCGGCTGGTGCGGGGGCTTGCTCGCAGCGGCGTCCGTCTCGTCCAGAGAAAGAGAGAGACAGGGCATGAGGGAGAGAGGAAAGAGAGGAAGAAAGGAGAAGGAGAATGGGCGCAAGGTGACGGAGACGGTCGCTGGCGGTGGCGCCTCCGGTGACCGGCCGGCGGCAGGGCGACCTGCACTTGGAGGAGGAGAACTGCGCAAGATGGATTCCAGCACCCTCCTACTCATATAATGGTGAGACCTCCTTCCCTCTCTCCCTTCCAGAGCCATAGGCTGACGACAAGGACAAGTCCCTGCTCGAGAAAACAGCAGGTAGCAACATGATTCACGGTCTAGATTAGAACAACACTGAACTGATATATATTTTGTAGTACAGGAGCTTCAAGACAAAGGGCATCAGGCTTCACGGCAACGCATTTATCTATAACTTTCTCCCCAAATCTGAAAGTATTTGGCCCCTAAATTCTAATTCTCATTAGAAAGTCAGAGTATTTGTGGAATATGGTCTATGAATATTGACAAATTTGATTGCAGCAGGGGCGACAAAGTTAGTGCAGTCCTCACCGTGCACATATATTTCAGGGTAAAATCAAACTTCAGTTAGAAGGACATGATCAGGCAGGAGATTCATGCAGCATTGGATGTGAGAGGCCCTAAATGCATTTAGCATGTGAAAAGATGTGTTTAGTATTGTTCCAAGTTGTTACCTTTCGAAAAGAGAACGCAACAGGGATAATTTTTTCTTCGAAGCACGAGTTAACCACAAGGAATCTCCATGCTTTTGCACCGGGTGTGAAATCAACTTTGAAAAATTGACATGGCTATTGTTTTTGCTTTTCCTGCTCAAGACAACAAAGGGATTGTTCAGGCTGATTTGGGTTTGTGCAGACAGACCTCAAGGAACCTCTGCCAAAGATTTACGTGGTGAAGGACTCGAACTGTATCTCACGTCCACTCGGCCACACCTGGGTTGGCTGCCAACAGCCCTCTGATTGAACAACTGCTCCGTCTATCCGAGTCTCTGTCGGTCGGCTGTTCTTCTCGGACATCACCATACAGCTCCTCAGCAGCAAACTCATGTGCTTCTCCACCAGAATCAATTCTCGAGCTGTTGATATCCCCTATTCCTCTAAGGATATGCCCATGGTAATTTTTTCCACAAGACGAGTGTTGCAGTATTTGTATGAACTGGAGTACTGTACTGTTGCAGTAGTGTACAACTGTACATACATGGTTTGAAAATCCTTTCTTTTTCAGTTATATATTAGAATGGAATTTGTACGGCTTGGACTGCATTTTCACAATCAATATGGTGTGTTCAAGTAGTGTAAATTGTTTAACTTGCTTTTTGGCCAGTATCCCAATATATGTGGATGTATCGTTGCTTTTTACAATCAATTTGTAATGTTGCTTAATTACCGTTTGGTCTGCTTTTTTGGTCTGTATCCCTGAATCGACGCCCTTAAGCTCCTGTTGATTTCTATAATTCATGAGCACATATGAGCATCAAAAGAAAATATCCCATGATGAAACGTGAGCAAGTCTTGGTGAATGAACTGATATTTTTTATGCATTACAGGTGAAGCAAAAAAAAATCAAGCTTTATAAGCTCCGCGGCCTCAAGGCCAATCCCTAGGTTGATGCCACCGCTACTGACTTTGCCACATCCCTATTACAGTTTAATTTTTAATTTATTAGAGAAACTGGATCAGTGCTTGGGGCTGGTGTGCTACGGTTGGTTTAGGCATGTGTCCAACAAGGCGGCGGCCACTATAAGATACTCTCCTGAGTTAGGACGGGTTTCGAATTTGCTGCTATTATGAGAAAAAATAAGAGAGAAAGGAATGTGATTTTTGCTGCTACTATATGATGCTTTGTTGTTACTGTTTTCTGTTTATTGTATCAACTGTTTGTCGTGTGAACTACCCATCAGATTTAGGCTCGGATGATTCAGATAGGATGGAAGATGCGTAGGAATCGTCTGTGACATTCTCAATGAATTCGATCCCTCGCCGGCGAGCTTCATCATGTAAGACCTTTAGTAATTTCATTCAAATTTATCTAGCAACAATTGCATGACTCTAGACCTGAACAATTGCACCCTATGAAAAAAAGATTACACACAATGTGGGGTTGGTGTAGATGAGATAGGGGTGGGCCAACAATCATTACAGGTCGGTCGACCTGCCACAGGACCGGACATGTTCGAGAAAACTCAATCCCATGGCCGCATGTGTCGTGTCTTCTCTTTCGACCTAACTTGTTATGTGGACGTAGTTGGATTTTTATTTAGCTAATCTGTGCTTGCTGAAATTCTCATATGATGCATGCGTTCATGGATGAGAATGTGGATTAATTGATAAATTCAATGAAGAGTATACAGGGGAAGAATGTTTTATAAGATACGAGCCTTCTTTCCCTAAGGGTTGCTTGGTATTTCTGCTTTTTAATATTGATAACATAGGTGCATATTCTTCTTAAATCTGAAACATATGTGATCTTAAATTGTTTTGCATAATCTAGAATTTAGTTCATGGGCTCAGTTTGTACTTCGCCGTTCTGGTGAGAATAAGAGGTATTTTTAACTATATACTCACATATATTTGAGATAAACATGGGATTGTCAAAGTAGTCATGGAAAGCAGTGGTTACTCAATACAGTGGATAGTAAAAGTTCGTTTACACCGATATTAAGGATGGTGCATGCATCAAGTGTAGATGACACAAGGATGGTGCCCACAATCATTACAAGTCCGTCAATAGACGAGGCTGCAGGAAAGAGCTCGCGAAAGTAGTGTGCTAAGTGTTATTACCAAGCTCGTCACCTTAGGATTCATCATTCATCGTGAATAGGCGGACAACTTGACCACCATCGGCGGTAGTGATGAGGAGGAAAAGCCGCAACGTTGATGGAGCGCTAGGGACATGTCATGATTTATTTTTCCCGTGGCAACGCACGGGCTCTTTTGCTAGTAGATGACCTAACTTTGTACTAACTTTGTACAAAGTTAAGTCATCTCTATTTTGGAACGGAGGGAGTAGTATTCTGTGAGTTAGTTACTGGACTAGCTACAAAGTAGGCCGTGGACTGAGCATTTTTAGTCTGCATGCCAGCTGAGTCTGCATGCCTAACTCTTCTCCATTGTGTGTTCTTGAGAGTAGAGAGAAACTCAAGAGAGAGTTGAGAGGATAGGAAGCAGATAAGCGGCGCTGAGAGGAGGCGGCACCAACACTATATTAATACTGATGGGGTGTCGTCAATTGTTCGAGGACACGGGAATAGTCTCTGATGCGCAAGTTTTGGCGTGGCTCCCATCTGATGTTCTGGTCGAATATGTTGTGCTACTAGGCAGTTACTGCTGATCAGCCGTGAAGTCTTACAAGCGGCACGCCGTTTCCTTTTTCTTACGGCGCGACTGTGCCCGCCGCCACAGCTACAAGAAAAATACTGTCTTAATATATATCCAATATCCGTGCGGCCTCTTGAATGATGCACCCGTAATTGCTAGCTGGTGTGAAATGCTAGACAGAAATCAAATAATCCGCTATATAATATATTTGCACTCCAGTGAATTTTAAGTGTACCATCCAGTTTACACTTCTTTGCTACGTGTGTGGGTAATTCTGTCTACAATTTATTTTGTCTTTAATGAGACAAAAATCCCACCGGAGAAGGTTCTAGCAACTACCAACATACTTCTGTCAGTGATGTGGGTATCAGCTCTTAATTTTATTTCACTTGTATATGAATGGTCCCCGTCATAAATTGGGAAAACCAAAACCCTGTTTGCAATGTGGGTCTCCTGCGAATGGGTGTTTTTCTTTGCCCTTATGAGATTGGTATCCTTTCAAATATATTTTTTCGTGTCTACCCATCTGCCTTATTGTGTACAGAGAGCATTGCTAGAACTAAATGTAAGCCATCTCAGGCACCAGAACTATCTGCATATCGTCAGAATGTTGCACAAACCAACAATCTTTTCATACATTCACAATTTCATATACAAAGTATTTCGCAGCGTCCAGTGCCTATCAATTCATATGCATCTCATCATACATTTCAACACTGCATGGAGTTGTAGGCTGTTCCCATGTATGTTTATCATCTTATCATGTGAAACACATATGCGAATTGTGCAGGATGTTAGTCAACATCCTACGTGACAACCCTACCAAAAACTAATGCACTACATTTATAAGATTTATATGCAATATAATGTGATAGAATGCATGATTGATTTAGAAGAGCAACATCCTTGTATAATCCTCAAGGACGGGGAGCTTCTGCTCATCGTCGTAGCCATACATGACGCGGACCATCCTCGCAAAGTTTAGTGATGCTGTCATGAAGCTATGCGATAGTGTTGACTTTGTCGGACAGAAGCATTCCCTGTTCAGACCCTCCCATTCACTCCCGATCATCTCCAACATGTGCTTCTCTGCATCACCACGAGGATTTTCTCTTTGGTACAACTCTTTGTATGATCCATCTAGCCGATTTTGGGATTCATCCTGCATAAGACAAAGAATGAAAATGTTAGATCATGCCTTATTTGGTCAATATTGACGTGGATGTTGACCCGCCATGCTATGAACTGAATGAATTTATCTAAAATTATTGTTAGTGCTAATCCTATGTTCTTATGTGATCAAGTTCTTGGTGTGTTCAGACCATTGCACTGCCCATGTCGTCCAAGAGCCTCATTATCTTTGCAGGGCAGGAGATGATCCGATGGATGTCGTCATTGTTGCCCTCTGGTAATTCATGCCCCAACATGAATAAAAGATGCATGAATACAAGTGGAGCTCCTGAAGTGACAATCCCATTTCTTAGATAGTCCTCGGATGTAGGGATCTGATTAGTAGATAACCATTTGCCCTCGATCATGAATCCATCAAACAAAGTTGCCCACTGTAAGAAGAAAAAAGGCAAGCATGTCGGATTAATTTTTCCACTCTTATTTTACTTTCTATTACTTTTGTAAATACAACTAGGTAATTGTGCATGTGTTGCAACAGGTGCACATATATTTTGTATGTAATCATCGCGATTTACATGCCATTTTAGTGTTAGTGCGACTACATACCAAAAAGAAACTTTAGCTGATAACTGAATCAGTACTTATTACTTATAGGCTTACCAAAGAAAATAATGTGATTTTGTGTGATAAGCCAATAAAACATGGGATAGTTAAGACGATTCAAGGAAATTTGGTTGGGAAAATCAGTAAAACAGGGAACGGAGGAGGTGGTGTGGGGATGGAGACGATGGACGGAAGATAGGAACATAGGTGGTACCGTTGTTATATTTAGTTTCTTAGGAAAAATCAAATTAAGGAGAAATAAAGAACCATTCTAGTAGACATACTGCTTTCTTGAGATGATTGATAGGGCTCAATCCATGCTCTTTTCTGACTATATCGGCGATATCACTTGTGATAGTGTAAAGAGCCTTGTAACATGATATCATGTAGCTCGGGAGTGAATCAACAGCTGCAAGATCCCACCTGTCAATAATGTGCAATTTTTGTGTGAAACTTTGATAAAAACAATATTTTTATAGCATTTATATGGTCTTAAGCTTAAGTAATCATTGAGTTTTTATTCCATTAGCAAAGTAGATGCCATTTTGGACCTAAACAATCTCTAATATGCAATATTTTTTGCTTTTTGCTTGAATATAGAATAGATAATTAGAAAACTATTAATATTTTAAAATATTTCTCATAAAGACACAATGTTGATTTCAAACCAACATTAAAACATCTGCATATATTATATGTCAAAGTTAAAGAAGTATGAATATCTCATTGGATGTATT
>NW_021176669.1:12230-13391 GCF_002162155.2 Triticum dicoccoides
CAAAAATTACTGGGATAATCTGGTTACAGAAGGGACCAAGTCGTTTCTTTCCTTTTGGTGGAAGGTGACGTTTATGACGACAGGCTTGTGCCAGGCTCAATATTATAGCTCTGATAGGTTTGAACTCGATCCCTTGTGTAATAATTAGAAAAAGGACATAAACACGCATGCTAATTGCATATACGGGTGATAACTATATATACCTCGAAGTCAAAATCATCGGACAGCACATGTGACGCAGGCTCCCGCCCGGGACATATCACCGTTGATGGGCGGAAGAAGGCACGGTTGCGTCCGCTCCGGCCACCATTTCCGGCCAGCGGTGAAGCCGAATGGTGCAGTGGCTGAACTGAGAAGGGGAAGGAGACATGCGCAGCAGCCATCGGTTGCTTAATTAAGTGTGTCGTGTTACAGAACGACTATGTCTTTGGCCTGGGTGATATGAGATGAACAAGTTGCTGCTGCTGCTACGTCTTTGGGTGAGATGAGATGAATTGCAGGCATGCCCTCTAGATTTATAGGGACGGGGATAGGAGTGGTTGCCAGCTGCGTCGATCCATCCTCCACCGATCGAGTGAGTGGTGTTTGAAGTTGGACTATGCATGCACCCCAGGTGAGCCCATGTGGAAAATTCACTAAACGTGAACGATTGTAGCGTACGTCATGCTTGATCAGTTAGTCAGTCGAAGTTCCGTAAGTACATGAACATTTAATAATTCACCTCGCTCACACGGGTCACGTGATGCATGCACTCATCAAATTTAGTTTGTCGTCTAGAGCCATTGTATATATTCTTCGCTTGGCGGGCACACCATGCATCTTTGCTGTCAGCAGCAGCAGCAAGCGTCAAGAAATTACGATGAGCATTCTTCTCGTATTTTTACGAGCAACAGGTGCATCATATATGTTCACTCGGTTCCCACTTGCTCTGAGCGCGTGTACGTACGATGTGTGTGTATACGGTCGTGATGGACCAGACAAATATGGCAACATCGTGCACACTGCAGTACATGTACGGTTTGTCCCTGCATGTACGCGTATAGAGTACATGTGTACTTCCTGGTACATGTGTACGCGTATAGGAACATGCGTCATTGTCGCATGGCGCGTTCTGCCACGTGAACGTCTCGATCTGCCGCGTGGAGAGAAAGAGTTTGTTGG
>NW_021176669.1:14155-23640 GCF_002162155.2 Triticum dicoccoides
TTTTCGAACGGCTGTTGCCTAGCTCGCAGCCCGTCGAGCTCACGAAAATGGAAGTACTACTTGGCTACTGATAGAGAGCGGTCAACAACAACAACAAAAGAAGAACCCCCAGACATGTAACATGTGTGTACACGACTCGTACTGGCAATGCGCGTGTACTGGCAATTCTTCGTCCAAATTGTTACCAGTGGAGTACTTATGTGAATTAATTATCTACTGCAAAACTCTAGTGAAGTAGAAATTGTTGGAGCAAAAGAAAAGAAGTTACATGTACCTATGTAACCAAGCAACTACACCGTATATGAATTGATTTTTGGAAGTTCTCCCCCGTAAATAGGGCTAGGAAGGATCCCTTTGAAGATGACGTCATTCCGGCGGATCCAAATGCTCCTAGGGACAGAAGTAATAATCAAGATTGACATCTGGGCAGAGATATCTCCCGCAACAGGGAGCAAATGGGCGACCAAAGAAAAGATGTTCATCTCCGTTTCTAGAACATATAGATTCCAAACAACACAATCATAAGATGAAGGCCTTGGGCAGAGTTACCGTGTTATTGTACCAAGCTCTTTCTGGTGCCCCTCCCTCGCGGACGGCCCCGGAGCAAACCCTACTCACCTGCCAACCACCCCACCCCATCCTCCTCTCTTGGCCACCGCCTGAGGACTCCACAACAAGCCCGCACAGCATCGGTGCCAGCCGGACTCTTCTTCTCCCTCTTGCAAGGCACTGAGATTTGTGCATTTTTTCGAGCTGTGAAAATGAACGCTATAATTTATTTCGCACTAGATTAATAAAGGTTTATAACACAGCGAATATATTTTTCAGACTTGGATGAACAAATTTGTAAAATAGGATAACTTAATTCTCAATTGACTGAGCCCTAGGTACTAATGTAGCCTTAAGTTACACCACACAACTGCAGTAAGGTATTGGTCCTTTGTAATGTCATCCCTGTCTCGGGGGCATTCTACCAGAAGAAAAGAATCTCAGGGAGAGGTCCCATATATGAGGATATAAACGTGTGGAGGAGAGCGATCTATGACTAGGAAGCAGAAAATGATAGATGCATGTTCATTGGACCGACAATGGCGTCTTGTTCTGGATGCTTGGATCTGATCTGAGCAATTTTGGTGGGTGGCCACCACACCTTGACACTATACCTAGAAATTTGGAGCTATTGCAAAATTTAATATTGGGCATGTAATGTATTAATGCAAGCTATAAACAAGTTTTCTGTATATCATTGAAGGTAGTTAATAAAGAAATGTTTGAAGAATTACATCATATAATAAAATCAAGCAAAAATCCTGTTCTTCACCTTACAATTAGCCCGTTGTATTTTGGGCTGGTATGTGCAAACCCCATGAACTAAAAAAGGTGACATTCACATCGTGAAGTATATATAGAAACAAATAACATGTACTTATTATGTTTTAGGCAGTTATGTCATATTATATTCCATCATATTGTATTGGGGGAGATGTCACAGGTCATCAAGTTTTGTAAACAGATCGCCTTCTATGTATATAGTCCTGTCGAACGCTAATGGGGCAAAAATTGACTAATTGGCACCAAATTGTGATTAGGGTCCTGGATACCATGCTCTCTCCGGAGTGTGATATCTTTTCCTGGGACCTTCGTGCTTTAGAATGATATCTTTTCCTAGGACCTTCATGCTTCAGAAGCCTTTTCCATACATTAGTAGGATGACGCGTCCTGCATGGCAACGCGATATAAATAAATATTTTAGTGCGTTAGCTTGTGATTTACATGCCCATATCAATGCGACTATGTATGTTTATGTAATCCCTTGCGTGATTTACCTTATATTTTGATGAGTAGTTTGATAAGTAAATTAAAGTGGAACTGATTTACAAGGTAAATATTTAAGGTGACTGAGATTATCATACAGTGAAGGATGGACGAAGGGGTGGTGAAAAGAAAAGTTTTTTTGAAAGAGCGCAAGAGAACTACGATTTCATTAAGTGGAAGAGAAAGGCCGGAGCCAACTGTACAAAGGACCAGCCGTAAAATACAGTGGCGAAGAAAGAAAGAGAAAGACAAAAAGGGAAAGAGCTAGGCTACTACTCCCAGCCCAAGTGTCAGCCTCTGGCCAACGCCCATAGCCTAGCTTCATCAATCAGCTGATCCAGCACCTGCTCAACCTACCGCTCACTGCTCCTGAAGATGCGAGCATTTCGTTCCTTCCAGATGAACCCTAATACCATCAACGCCATTGACTTGTTGCGCTTGATCTGAGCCGTGCCAACCGAGAGGTTGAAGAGCCACTCATGAAGGGACGCCCATGGTGGCCAGGAGGCAGGTAGCAATCCCGACAAGCGGAAACGAGCAGCGACCCACGCCCAGAGCTGTTGTGACCACGGGCAGGTGATTAGGAGGTGCTCGGTGGTCTCCATGTCCTGGCGGCAAAGCAGGCAGAAATAGGAGTTCGGCCACTACCTAGCACGCAAGCGATTAGCAGTAAGGATCATGTTCTTGCCGAAGTACCAGGAAAACAGTCGGCACTTCGCCGGAGCCCAAGCTTGCCAGACCGAGGCCCACAATGTCGAGATCATGGAGCCAAGAAACTGAATGTTGTAAGCGGACGCGACCGAGAAGCAGCCGCTCTCATTAAGCTTCCACGAGAAGGCATCTGGTTCCTCATGCCGCATCGCGATTTGGCTGAACACGGACTAGAGATGCACGAAGGCAGGCAGGGTGTCACACGAAATCCATCCCCGGAGATCCGAGACCCAACGTCCGCCCTGCAACGCTTTGCGGATCGAGCGAGTCTTGCGCCTGGAGACCGCGAATAGCTCGGGCGCCATGGTGAACCGCGCGCAACCCTTGAGCGAGCTGTCAAACCAGAAGCAGGCACGGTCCTGAAGGAAATATGCCCCAAGGCAATAATAAAGTTATTATTTATTTCCTTATATCATGATAAATATTTATTATTCATGCTAGAATTGTATTAAACGGAAACATAATACATGTGTGAATACATAGACAAACAGAGTGTCACTAGTATGCCTCTACTTGACTAGCTCGTTGATCGAAGATGGTTATGTTTCCTAACCATAGACATGAGTTGTCATTTGATTAACGGGATCACATCATTAGAAGAATGATATGATTGACTTGACCCATTCCGTTAGCTTAGCACTTGATCATTTAGTTTGTTGCTATTGCTTTCTTCATAACTTATACATGTTCCTATGACTATGAGATTATGCAACTCCCGTTTACCGGAGGAACACTTTGTGTGCTACCAAACGTCACAACGTAATTGGGTGATTATAAAGGTGCTCTACAGGTGTCTCCAAAGGTACTTGTTGGGTTGGCGTATTTCGAGATATCTCTGGGCCCTCTCAGTAATGCACATCACTTAAGCCTTGCAAGCATTGCAACTAAATGAGTTAGTTGCGCAATGATGTATTATGGAATGAGTAAACACTCTTGCCAGTAACGAGATTGAACTAGGTATTGAGATATCGACGATCGAATCTCGGGCAAGTAACATACCGATGACAAAGGGAACAACGTATGTTGTTATGCGGTCTGGCCGATAAAGATCTTCGTAGAATATGTGGGAGCCAATATGAGCATCCAGGTTCCGCTATTGGTTATTGACCGGAGACATGTCTCGGTCATGTCTATATAGTTCTCGAACCCGTAGGGTCCGCACGCTTAACGTTTCGATGTCGGTTATATTATGAGTTTTGATGTACCGAAGGTTGTTTGGAGTCCTGGATGTGATCACGGACATGAAGAGGTGTGTCAAAATGGTCGAGACGTGAAGATTGATATATTCGACGACTATATTCGGACACCGGAATGGTTCCGTGGGTTATCGGATATATACCGGAGTACCGGGGGGTTACTGGAACCCCCCAAGGGTTATTGGGCCTCATGGGCCCAAAGTAGTGGAAGAGGAGAGGCAGCAGGAGGTGGCGCGCAGCCCCCCTTGCCCCAATCCGAATTGGGAAAGGGAAGGGGGCGCGGCCCCCCTTCTCCTTCCTTCTCTTCACCTCCTCCTTCCCCCTTCTCCTAGTTGGAATTGGAAATGGGGGGGGGGGGCAAAACCTACTTGGAGTAGGATTGCCCCCCTTGGGCGCGCCTCCTCCTCTTGGCCGGCCCCCTCCTCCTCCACTCCTTTATATACGTGGCCAGGGGGCACCCCATAGACACAACAATTGATCTCTAGATCTCTTAGCCGTGTGCGATGTCCCCTTCCACTATAATCCACCTCGATCATATCGTAGCGGTGCTTAGGCAAAGCCCTGCGACGGTAGAACATCATCATCGTCACCACGCCGTCGTGCTGACGGAACTCTCCCGTGAAGCTCCACTGGATTGGAGTTCGCGTGACGTCATCGAGCTGAACGTGTGCTGAACTCGGAGGTGCCGTGCGTTCGGTACTTGGATCGGTCGGATCGTGAAGACGTACGACTACATCAACCGCCTTGTGCTAACGCTTCCGCTTTCGGTCTACGAGGGTACGTAGACAACACTCTCCCCTCTTGTTGCTATGCATCACCATGATCTTGCGTGTGCGTAAATTTTTTTTTGAAATTACTACGTTCCCGAACAGTGGCATCCAAGCCAGGTTTTATGCGTTGATGTTATATGCACGAGTAGAACACAAGTGAGTTGTGGGCGATATAAGTCATACTGCTTAACAGCATGTCATATTTTGGTTCGGCGGTATTATTGGATGAAGCGGCCCAGACCGACATTACGCGTACGCTTATGCGAGACTGGTTCTACCGACGTGCTTTGCACACAGGTGGCTGGCGGGTGTCAGTTTCTCCAACTTTAGTTGAACCAAGTGTAGCTACGCCCGGTCCTTGTGAATGTTAAAACAGCATCAACTTGACAAACTATCGTTGTGGTTTTGATGCGTAGGTAAGAACGGTTCTTGCTAAGCCCGTAGCAGCCACATAAAACTTACAAAAAAAAAGTAGAGAACGTCTAACTTGTTTTTGCAGGACATGTTGTGATGTGATATGGTCAAGACATGATGCTAAATTTTATTGTATGAGATGATCATATTTTGTAACCAAGTTATCGGCAACTGGCAAGAGCCATATGGTTGTCGCTTTATTGTATGCAATGCAATGGCCCTGTAATGCTTTACTTTATCACTAAGCGGTAGCGATAGTCGTGGAAGCATAATATTGGCGAGACGACAACGATGCTACGATGGAGATCAAGGTGTCGCGCCGGTGACGATGGTGATCATGAAGGTGCTTCGGAGATGGAGATCACAAGCACAAGATGATGATGGCCATATCATATCACTTATATTGATTGCATGTGATGTTTATCTTTTATGCATCTTATCTTGCTTTGATGGACGGTAGCATTATAAGATGATCTCTCACTAAATTTCAAGATAAAAGTGTTCTCCCTGAGTATGCACCGTTGCCAAAGTTCGTCGTGCCCAGACACCACGTGATGATCGGGTGTGATAAGCTCTACGTCCATCTATAACGGGTGCAAACCAGTTTTTGCACACACAGAATACTCAGGTTAAACATGACGAGCCTAGCATATGCAGATATGGCCTCGGAACACTGAGACCGAAAGGTCGAGCGTGAATCATATAGTAGATACGATCAACATATTGATGTTCACCATTGAAAGCTACTCCATTTCACGTGATGATCGGTTATGGTTTAGTTTATTTGGATCATGTGATCACTTAGAAGATTAGAGGGATGTCTTTCTAAGTGGGAGTTCTTAAGTAATATGATTAATTGAACTTAAATTTATCATGAACTTAGTACCTGATAGTATTTTTCTTGTCTATGTTTGATTGTAGATAGATGGCCTGTGCTTTTGTTGCGTTGAATTTTAATGCGTTCCTTGAGATAGAAAAGTTGAAAGATGATGGTAGCAATTACACGGACTGGGTCCGTAACTTGAGGATTATCCTCATTGCTGCACAGAAGAATTATGTCCTGGAAGCACCGCTGGGTACCAGGCCTACTGCAGGGGCAACACCAGATGTTATGAACATCTGGCAGAGCAAAGCTGATGAATACTCAATAGTTCAGTGTGCCATGCTTTATGGCTTAGAATCGGGACTTCAACGACGTTTTGAACGTCATGGAGCATATGAGATGTTTCAGGAGTTGAAGTTAATATTTCAAGCAAATGCCCGGGTTGAGAGATATGAAGTCTCCAATAAGTTCTATAGCTGCAAGATGAAGGAGAATAGTTCTGTCAGTGAACATATACTCAAAATGTCTGGGTATCATAATCACTTGACTCAACTGGGAGTTAATCTTCCTGTTGATAGTGTCATTGACAGAGTTCTTCAATCACTGCCACCAAGCTACAAGAGCTTCATGATGAACTATAACCTGCAAGGGATGGATAAGACGATTCCCGAGCTCTTCGCAATGCTAAAGGCTGCGGAGGTAGAAATCAAGAAGGAGCATCAAGTGTTGATGGTCAATAAGATCGCCAGTTTCAAGAAAAAGGACAAAGGGAAAAAGAAGGGGAACTTCAAGAAGAACAACAAACAAGTTGTTGTTCAGGAGAAGAAACCCAAGTCTGGACCTAAGCCTGAAACTGAGTGCTTGTACTGTAAGAAAACTGGCCACTGGAAGCGGAACTGCCCCAAGTATTTGGCGGATAAGAAGGATGGCAAGGTGAACAAAGGTATATGTGATATACATGTTATTGATGTGTACCTTACTAGAGCTCGCAGTAGCACCTGGGTATTTGATACTGGTTCCGTTGCTAATATTTGCAACTCAAACCAGGTACTACGGATTAAGCGAACACTGGCCAAGGACGAGGTGACGATGCGCGTGGGAAATGGTTCCAAAGTCGATGTGATCGCGGTCGGCACTCTACCTCTACATCTACCTTCGGGATTAGTTTTAGACCTAAATAATTGTTATTTGGTGCCAGCGTTAAGCATGAACATTATATTGAAGGAAATATGCCCTAGAGGCAATGATAAAGTTATTATTTATTTCCTTATATCATGATAAATGTTTATCATTCATGCTAGAATTGTATTAACCAGAAACATAATACATGTGTGAATACATAGAAAAACAGAGTGTCACTAGTATGCCTCTACTTGACTAGCTCGTTGATCAAAGATGGTTATGTTTCCTAACCATAGACATGAGTTGTCATTTGATTAATGGGATCACATCATTAGGAGAATGATGTGATTGACTTGACCCATTCTGTTAGCATAGCACTTGATCGTTTAGTTTGTTGCTATTGCTTTCTTCATAACTTATACATGTTCCTATGACTATGAGATTATGCAACTCACGTTTACCGGAGGAACACTTTGTGTGCTAACAAACATCACAACATAACTAGGTGATTATAAAGGTGCTCTACAGGTGTCTCCGAAGGTACTTGTTGGGTTGGCGTACTTCGAGATTAGGATTTGTCACTCCGACTGTCGAAGAGGTATCTCTGGGCCCTCTCGGTAATGCACATCACTTAAGCCTTGCAAGCATTGCAACTAATGAGTTAGTTGCAGGATGATGTATTACGGAATGAGTAAAGAGACTTGCCGATAACGAGACTGAACTAGGTATTGAGATACCGACGATCGAATCTCAGGCAAGTAACATACCGATGAAAAAGGGAACAACGTATGTTGTTATGCGGCCTGACCGATAAAAATCTTCGTAGAATATGTGGGAGCCAATATGAGCATCCAGGTTCCGCTATTGGTTATTGACCGGAGACGTGTCTCGGTCATGTCTACATTGTTCTCGAACCCGTAGGGTCCGCACGCCTAAGGTTTCGATGACAGTTATATTATGAGTTTATGAGTTTTGATGTACCGAAGAAGTTCGGAGTCCCGGATGACATCGGGGACATGACAAGGAGTCTCGAAATGGTCGAGACGTAAAGATTGATATATTGGATGACTATGTTTGGACATCGGAAGGGTTCCGAGTGGTTCAGGCATTTTTCCGGAGTACCGGGAGGTTACCGGAACCCCCCGGGAGAAGTTATGGGCCTTATGGGCCATAAGAAGGAAGCACACCAGCCCACAAGGGGCTGGTGCGCCCCCTTTGGGCAGGAGGCCGAATTGGAGAAGGTTTGGGGGGTGCGGCCCCCCCTTTCCTTCTCTCCTACTCCTCCTTCCCTTCCTCTCGTACTCCAACTAGGGAAGGGAGGAATCCTACTCCCGGTGGGAGTAGGACTCCTCCAGGGCGCGCCATAGGGGCCGGCCCTCTCCCCCTCCTCCACTCCTTTATATACGGGGGTGGGGGCACGCCATACACACACAAGTTGATGTTCGTGATCGTTCTCTTAGCCGTGTGCGGTGCCCCCCTCCACCATAATCCTCGATAATATTGTAGCGGTGCTTAGGCGAAGCCCTGCGACGGTAGAACATCAAGATCGTCACCATGCCGTCGTGCTGACGGAACTCTTCCCCGACACTTTGCTGGATCAGAGTCTGGGGATCGTCATCGAGCTGAACCTGTGCTAGAACTCGGACGTGCCGTAGTTTCGGTGCTTGATCGGTCGGGCCGTGAAGACGTACGACTACATCAACCGCGTTGTGCTAACGCTTCCGCTTCCGGTCTATGAGGGTACATAGACAACACTCTCCCCTCTCGTTACTATGCATCACCATGATCTTGCGTGTGCGTAGGATTTTTTTTTTGAAATTACTACGTTCCCCAACAGTGGCATCCGAGCCTAGGTTTTATGCGTTGATGTTGTGCACGAGTAGAACACAAGTGAGTTGTGGGCGATATAAGTCATACTGCTTACCAGCATGTCATACTTTGGTTCGGTGGTATTGTTGGATGAAGTGGCCCGGACCGACATTACGCATAAACTTACGCGAGACTGGTTCTACCGATGTGCTTTGCACACAGGTGGCTGGCGGGTGTCAATTTCTCCAACTTTAGTTGAATCGAGTGTGGCTACGCCCGGTCCTTGCGAAGGTTAAAACAACACCAACTTGACAAACTATCATTGTGGTTTTTGATGCGTAGGTAAGAACGGTTCTTGCTAAGCCCGTAGCAGCCACGTAAAACTTGCAACAACAAAGTAGAGGACGTCTAACTTGTTTTTGCAGGGCATGTTGTGATGTGATATGGTCAAGACATGATGCTAAATTTTATTGTATGAGATGATCATGTTCTGTAACGGAGTTATCGGCAACTGGCAGGAGCCACATGGTTGTCGCTTTATTGTATGCAATGCAATTGCGCTGTAATGCTTTACTTTATCACTAAGCGGTAGCGATAGTCGTGGAAGCATAAGATTGGCGAGACGACCACGATGCTACGATGGTGATCAAGGTGTCGCGCCAGTGACGATGGCGATCATGACGGTGCTTCGGATATGGAGATCAAAAGCACAAGATGATGATGGCCATATCATATCACTTATATTGATTGCATGTGATGTTTATCTTTTATGCATCTTATCTTGCTTTGATTGACGATAGCATTATAAGATGATCTCTCACTAAA
>NW_021176669.1:26778-31006 GCF_002162155.2 Triticum dicoccoides
CATTCCTTAATGGATTTATTAAAGAAGAGTTGTATATGATGCAACCAAAAGGTTTTGTCAATCCTAAAGGTGCTAACAAAATATGCAAGCTCCAGTGATCCGTATATGGACTGGTGCAAGCATCTTGGAGTTGGAATATACGCTTTGATAAGTTGATCAAAGCATATAGTTTTATACAGACTTGCGGTGAAGCCTGTATTTACAAGAAAGTGAGTGGGAGCACTACATCATTTCTCATAAGTATATGTGAATGACATATTGTTGATCGGAGATAATGTAGAATTATTCTGCAAAGCATAAAGGAGTGTTTGAAAGGAGTTTTTCAAAGAAAGACCGCGGTGAAGCTGCTTAGATATTGAGCATCAAGATCTATAGAGATAGATCAAGACGCTTGATAAGTTTTTTCAATGAGTACATACCTTGACAAGATTTTGAAGTAGTTCAAAATGGAACAGTCAAAGAAAGAGTTCTTGCCTGTGTTACAAGGTGTGAAACTGAGTAAGACTCAAAGATCGACCACGGCAGAAGATAGAAAGAGAATGAAACTCATTCCCTATGCCTTGGCCATAGGTTCTATAAAATATGCCATGTTGTGTACCAGATCTATTGTATACCCTACACTGTTTTTGGCAAGGGAGTACAATAGTGATCTAGGAGTAGATCACTGGATAGCGGTCAAAATTATCCTTAGTGAAATAAGGATATGTTTCTCGATTATGGAGGTGAAAAAAGGTTCGTCGTAAAGGGTTACGTCGATGCAAGTTTTGACACTAATCTAGATGACTCTAAGTCTCAATCTGGATACATATTGAAAGTGGGAGCAATTAGCTAGAGTAGCTCCGTGCAGAGCATTGTGGACATAGAAATTTGCAAAATACGTACGGATCTGAATATGGCAGACCCGTTGACTAAACTTCTCTCACAAGCAAAACATGATCACACCTTAGTACTCTTTGGGTGTTAATCACATAGCGATACGAACTAGATTATTGACTCTAGTAAACCCTTTGGGTGTTGGTTACATGTCGATGTGAACTATGGGTGTTAATCACATGGTGATGTGAACTATTGGTATTAAATCACATGGTGATGTGAACTAGATTATTGACTCTAGTGCAAGTGGGAGACTGAAGGAAATATGCCCTAGAGGCAATGATAAAGTTATTATTTATTTCTTTATATCATGATAAATGTTTATTATTCATGCTAGAATTGTATTAACCGGAAACATAATACATGTGTGAATACATAGAAAAACAGAGTGTCACTAGTATGCCTCTACTTGACTAGCTCGTTCATCAAAGATAGTTATGTTTCCTAACCATAGACATGAGTTGTCATTGGATTAACGGGATCACATCATTAGGAGAATGATGTGATTGACTTGACCCATTCCGTTAGCATAGCACTTGATCGTTTAGTTTGTTGCTATTGTTTTCTTCATAACTTATACATGTTCCTATGAGTATGAGATTATGCAACTCCCGTTTACCGGAGGAACACTTTGTGTGCTACCAAACGGCACAACGTAACTGGGTGATTATAAAGGTGCTCTACAGGTGTCTCTGAAGGTACTTGTTGGGTTGGCGTATTTCGAGATTAGGATTTGTCACTCCGACTGTCGAAGAGGTATCTCTAGGCCCTCTCGGTAAGGCACATCACTTAAGCCTTGCAAGCATTGCAACTAATGAGTTAGTTGCAGGATGATGTATTACGGAATGAGTAAAGAGACTTGCCGGTAACGGGACTGAACTAGGTATTGAGATACCAATGATCGAATCTCAGGCAAGTAACATACCTATGAAAAAGGGAACAACGTATGTTGTTATGCGGCCTGACCGATAAAAATCTTCGTAGAATATGTGGGAGACGATATGAGCATCCAGGTTCCGCTATTGGTTATTGACCGGAGACGTGTCTCGGTCATGTCTACATTGTTCTCGAACCCGTAGGGTCCGCACGCTTAAGGTTTCGATGACAGTTATATTATGAGTTTATGAGTTTTGATGTACCGAAGAAGTTCGGAGTCCCGTATGACATCGGGGACATGACGAGGAGTCTCGAAATGGTCGAGACGTAAAGATTGATATATTGGATGACTATGTTTGGACATCGGAAGGGTTCCGAGTGGTTCAGGCATTTTTCCGGAGTACCGGGAGGTTACCGGAACCCCCCGGGAGAAGTTATGGGCCTTATGGGCCATAAGAAGGAAGCACACCAGCCCACAAGGGGCTGGTGCGCCCCCTTTGGGCAGGAGGCCGAATTGGAGAAGGTTTGGGGGGTGCGGCCCCCCTTTCCTTCTCTCCTACTCCTCCTTCCCTTCCTCTCGTACTCCAACTAGGGAAGGGAGGAATCCTACTCCCGGTGGGAGTAGGACTCCTCCAGGGCGCACCATAGGGGCCGGCCCTCTCCCCCTCCTCCACTCCTTTATATACGGGGGTGGGGGCACGCCATACACACACAAGTTGATGTTCGTGATCGTTCTCTTAGCCGTGTGCGGTGCCCCCCTCCACCATAATCCTCGATAATATTGTAGCGGTGCTTAGGCGAAGCCCTGCGACGGTAGAACATCAAGATCGTCACCACGCCGTCATGCTGACGGAACTCTTCCCCGACACTTTGCTGGATCAGAGTCTGGGGATCGTCATCGTGCTGAACGTGTGCTAGAACTCGGACGTGCCGTAGTTTCGGTGCTTGATCGGTCGGGCCGTGAAGACGTACGACTACATCAACCGCGTTGTGCTAACGCTTCCGCTTCCGGTCTATGAGGGTACATAGACAACACTCTCCCCTCTCGTTACTATGCATCACCATGATCTTGCGTGTGCGTAGGATTTTTTTTTGAAATTACTACGTTCCCCAACAGTGGCATCCGAGCCTAGGTTTTATGCGTTGATGTTGTGCACGAGTAGAACACAAGTGAGTTGTGGGCGATATAAGTCATACTGCTTACCAGCATGTCATACTTTGGTTCGGTGGTATTGTTGGATGAAGTGGCCCGGACCGACATTACGCATAAACTTACGCGAGACTGGTTCTACCGATGTGCTTTGCACACAGGTGGCTGGCGGGTGTCAATTTCTCCAACTTTAGTTGAACCGAGTGTGGCTACGCCCGGTCCTTGCGAAGGTTAAAACAACACCAACTTGACAAACTATCATTGTGGTTTTTGATGCATAGGTAACAACGGTTCTTGCTAAGCCCGTAGCAGCCACGTAAAACTTGCAACAACAAAGTAGAGGACGTCTAACTTGTTTTTGCAGGGCATGTTGTGATGTGATATGGTCAAGACATGATGCTAAATTTTATTGTATGAGATGATCATGTTCTGTAACGGAGTTATCGGCAACTGGCAGGAGCCACATGGTTGTCGCTTTATTGTATGCAATGCAATTGCGCTGTAATGCTTTACTTTATCACTAAGCGGTAGCGATAGTCGTGGAAGCATAAGATTGGCGAGACGACCACGATGCTACGATGGTGATCAAGGTGTCGCGCCAGTGACGATGGCGATCATGACGGTGCTTCGGATATGGAGATCAAAAGCACAAGATGATGATGGCCATATCATATCACTTATATTGATTGCATGTGATGTTTATCTTTTATGCATCTTATCTTGCTTTGATTGACGATAGCATTATAAGATGATCTCTCACTAAACTTCAAGATAAAAGTGTTCTCCCTGAGTATGCACCGTTGCCAAAGTTCGTCGTGCCCAGACACCACGTGATGATCGGGTGTGATAAGCTCTACGTCCATCTACAACGGGTGCAAGCCAGTTTTGCACACACAGAATACTCAGGTTAAACTTGACGAGCCTAGCATATGCAGATATGGCCTCGGAACACTGAGACCGAAAGGTCGAGCGTGAATCATATAGTAGATATGATCAACATAGTGATGTTCACCATTGAAACTACTCCATCTCACGTGATGATCGGATATGGTTTAGTTGATTTGGATCACGTGATCACTTAGATGATTAGAGGGATGTCTATCTAAGTGGGAGTTCTTAAGTAATATGATTAATTGAACTTTAATTTATCATGAACTTAGTCCTGGTAGTATTAGCATATCTATGTTGTAGATCAATAGCTCGCGATGTTGCTCCCCGTTTATTGTGTTCCTAGGGGAAAATTATATTGAAAAATGTTAGTAGTAATGATGCGGATTGGATCCGTGATCTGAGGATTATCCTCATTGCTGCACCGAAGAATTATGCCTT